>NC_056743.1:74653610-74901110 GCF_019279795.1 Protopterus annectens
ACAATGCCTTTGCATGGTGATTTCATTTATCTATTTAATTTATTTTTTCAATGTGCAAGTGGTCTTGACTATTGACTCAACCCAAGCTCAAAGAGCAGAAAATATACCACAGTCTTTCTTATCAAAAATACGTATAGAATGAACGCATATCAAAATTCAGAACATAATAGTAAGAACCAGTGCATGTAGGTTAAGACTGAAATATCCAGTAAGAGTGCATTGAAAGAAAAAGTTACCTCCTCATGTTATGGTAGCAGTTGCAGGCAGATCCAGTGAAGAGATGGTCTTTAAGTGCCTCTTTGAAGCTTTTAATGGTTTCTAGGTTTTTGACATCTGTAGACAGGTGGTTCCAGGTAACAGGTCCCAGTCTAGGAAAGGCTCTCTCACCTACAGCAGTTTTAAGTGGGGGGCATAATGGAGAGAATTTATTGCCCTGTATGCTTCTGTATACATATGGGTTGTCTTGAAAAGGTAGTTTCACTCTTAGAGGGACCAGTGACTGTGTTTCAGAACCTTGAGTACTTAGAAGAAAAGTGACCCTATGAGGCACCAAAAGCCAAATGGAATGTTTTAACAAATTGCAGTGGTGCATTTGGGGGTGTACTAATAGAATGAATCTTCAGATTTTATTCTCAGCAGCAGTTTCTGTGATTATTGTGGGCTGAATGCATAGTGAGTAAAGGAAGGACTATATTCTTGTCTGGGTATTTTTAGCAATGGCCCTATGAGCCATAGGTGAAAGGAGTTGACAGATCTTATAGCATAGCTTTAGTTGAGCAAGGACTTTATTAGTTACTAAATCTGCATGTGTGGACAAGGCAAGGGTAGGATCAACTAGTGGCCCTAGATGCTTCAGTTCACTGACATTAGGTACTATATTCCAATCAAGGCCCAAGAGGGATTATGGGTAATTTCTTGCAGAGGCAAAGATCATGACACTGGTTTTCTTAGGGTTAATTAGTATTTTGTTACAAGTGGAGTGAAAGTGACCTGTAACTTTGTGTGCAGGTCAAATTGGCTAGTACTGGCCTGCAGAAGCAGCAGATCATCTGCGTACATTATTAATCTAAAATTTGGAAAGGGCACAAGATATAATTAAGTCTGTAATCCTAAAACTCATTAACAGTAATGATTTTAAGTAGAAAGATTATAACTGTGCACTTGAACACTGGTGGGACAGTGCCTGAGGTGAGAAAAGTTAGATATGAGTAAGGGGTTTAGCAATTTTATTTCAGCTGTAAACCTTAGGAAGATGAGATGAAATTTGCTGGATTTAGATCCTGAATTGCCGAGTTTGAGAAGTAAGGTTTTAGTCTATTTTACTAAAATTTAAAAATATAAAATGAGATAAATGGGATAGTTCACAACAATATAAATGATTTAATAAATACAAGCTTTCACGTACAGATCACACATTATCAAGTATTTATAAGCTCCGCTATATATCCTTTAAATAAAATAAATCACATGATCAATGATGTAAGCTTCTCAGCTTCAAAATGGGTTTTAAAGGGTAAGACCAGGTGAATTCAATGTATTAAGCCTGCTGATCCCTTCATATTCACAGGTTTCATTTGTATTTGTTACCCTTCCTAATCCCACAAACAATTGTAAAACAAAACTTAAAAGTGTGGGATGTACCCATCAATGATACATGCTTAGCTACAGCATTAGTAGAATTCACCTTCATAATATCATAAGTAGTTAAGCTATCCTATCTTATAACCTATTACTTTTCTCTATATAAAGTTATGTACAAATAGTACACTTACCATATATGTTAAATTCATGCTATCACAGGTGGCGTGATGAGAACTTATCTGTTTGAGTTGTAGGATGTCTGAAAGGAGCTGTAACATTAATATACTGGCAATAATTACATTGCATACAAGGAAAAGTACCCTTTCTTTAAGTCAGACTTAAAATGTTATACCATTAACCGCTGAATTCAATCATCTATTTGTAGTTGTCTTTTAAATTAAGTTTATTATTAAATACTATCACAGGGGATGTACCAACAGTTTTTACAATATCAGTCAAAAGCATTAAGATTGACAAGTTGTCTTTTATAGTATTTATAATGGATCTACAATTGTAAATGCTGTAATATAGGGAAGACTAGTATCACATGATACAGTAATATTATTCTGTATCGGTTCATCAGAGTTAAAATATGGACACATTCTTCCACTACAATGGTTAACTTAATTTGATGCTCTATTTATTTAATTCAAGTTATAAACACATTTCGAAAAATGATCAGACATCACCCCTGCTTCTATATCAAAAATTGTCAGCAGGCATTAATCTAGGAAATCGACAAAACTGCTCCCTCAGATATAGTCTCCTATATAAACCCTGGATGCATACTACTGTATTGTATGCTTTTACTAAAAGTAAAAGAAAAAGTCATGGACTTTCAGAATTGCCCTTTAGTTGAAACATCTGATTCCTTAAAGGGTAATTTGCATATATCCCATGTTGCCTCTGATACAAGAGATTTAAGGTATCACACCATGGAAAGTTTAGCTTTGCTAGATTTTTCTTTTCATGTTTTTAACCAATTGGTTTTCCTGTTTGACCTTTTTACTTATTGTTTTAGTTTATTGGGATATTTTGTAGACACCCTTATGTTTATGAATATCAGTTGGGTATGACAACCCTTTGTTTCTAAAAGTAATTTGTTTTATGCTGTGCTTATGATGTCATAACAATGCCGAAACATGAATGTCCACAGCTAGAGGGCTTTGGCTTTATTGGCTTGAAATTGTCCATAAATATACTAAAAAGTAAAAGAAATAGTCATGGACATTCAGAATTGCCATTTAGCTGAAACACCTGCTATTCTTAAAGGATACTTTGCATATATCCCATGTTAACTTAGAGCTTATCACAGTGGAAGGTTTAGCTTTGCTAGACTTTTCTTTTTGTGTTTAACCAGTTGGTTTTCCTGTTTGACCATTTTACTCATTGTAATAGCAGTGATATTGAAATCACCAAGACTACCCATGATTTGTATGCTTTTGGGTTATCAGTCGTCATTCAAGTAGGGTTGTGGTATAGCAAGAAACATGGAATTTTCTTTAAACAGTCACACTTCAAGATGATCTTATTGATTATTAAGACTGCTTGCATTAAGGCAAGCAGTTTTAACTTCTTTTTTTCCAATAGGATAGCCATATCTCTCAACCTCTTAGAGTAAGAAATCTGGACAAAGCCATAAATAATGGGGGGACAAAGCCCCCAAAATAGGGACACTTTTTAAATGTTGCTCTTACAAACTTAGTAAGTAGATAGAATAACAGATTTTGCATTGGCATGAATTTTCTGAGCGGTATGAATTCTGAAACTCAAATGTCTGTCATTTTCTGACTTCAACTCTCAATTATTTTCCAAGGATTTTCTAGAAAAACACAATTTTATGAGAAACAGAGGTAAAAATCTGAAATTTCTGAGAAAATCTGTGCAGTTGAGAGGTATAAATAACTGATTGCATTGTGTAATGGAAGACTCAGTTGAGGTGGTCCTAGGTATGAGTGAATATCTCCTGAATATACAAGTCTGAGTAGGAGATATTGGTTTTTTTTGAGAAAATCCTTATGTTTTGGAATGGAGATTGGTGATGTCTGGAGGCGTATGGATTGCAATCAAAAAGTGTTTCCTAGTAACATAAGTGAGGTTATTGCTGGTCAGTCATTAGATTGTGTATTCATATTGAGTAGGGCTGGAGGGGTCCTGAAATGTATGAGAAAGTGTATGTAATCGATAGACTAAAGACTGAAGTGACAAAATTGTAAGACAGCAGGCTAATGAAAGTGTTGAGAGCTTAAAATTATCAGTCTGCAAGATAGCTGAGTTTATAATTTATAAAGACTGACAGAGTAGATGAAGAAATGTCTGACATGTTGACGATAAAATATAGCAGGGTACCTGGAAGATGAGAGAAGGTGGCAAAATGTATGCGAGGGGGGTGGTAGGAGTCTATGACAGCAAGTAGTATAATGTCTTTTCCATCCTAATTAGAGGTGGAAGAGTGGGAATAGAAGCACCCCAGCCTAGATGCTGCCAGTGCTATAAATCCAGTGTAATCCACTCAGTGAAAATGTGGAAGCTCCAGACAGAAGTAAATATACTTTATCAACTAGCAAGGATGTGTTCATTTTATCTGCCACCTAGACTGTGCATTAAAAATGGCAAGATAGGCTGTGGTCATCCTCTCATGAGCCACATGGCTGTGTGAAATGATTAAGTAACACTGTCTCTCTGGAGATGTAGGAGCATAGATGATAAAATAGGAATGAAAAACAAATACAGCTATTAGCCCTTGGACAATAAGATAATGGGTCTGATGGGTAGATATCCTATTTTGTCACTTATCTGCTCCCTGGGTTGTGTGTAAAGGTTAACTAACACAAACTTTTTGATGCCTACACTGTTGTAATTGTATAAAGGATGAAACAGTTGGGACATAAGCATTGGCCAAAGGTGAAATTAGTGGAGTGATAGGGTGAGGGATCTGGTGAAAGAAGTGGGAGAAAAGAAGGGAGCAGCGTATCTGAGACATGTGCTGTTTAAGCAAAATTATTACTACAGTAGTGCACTCCTGTAAGGCAGAAATATGCAAAGGAATCGCAGTTAGTGAGAGAGAAAATATACAAGTGCAACAGGAATTAAATATTTACAGGTGAGTGCAGATGGTGTTTGCCTTAAAGAAAGGGGTAGTATTTCTGTAAAATGAGACCTGTCATCCAGCTAAGTTAACAAAGAAGTGTTAACATTGATGGGTTAATGCAGAGTTTGTCAAATTGTTAGGTGAAGTAAGGAGAGGTGTGCTGCTGGTGGTGTGCATCAACTATGTACTATAATAGTGTGTTGCTAAAAAATTCTAGAATATAATAAATACTCTAGTGTGGTCAGTAAGTTGCCAAAGTTTAGATAGTTTGAGTTGGAGGTGAGGTTTAAATCTTGAATATAGGTTAGGCCTTTTCGATGAACTTTTCTAAAATTAAAGGAAGAATTGTATTAGTGTAAGGCTAGCAGAGTGATGTAGGTGCAAAGGGTAACATGGAAACCTTATTGGTAAAGATGTAATAGGAATAGTGATGTCTTTAGTTTGGATTGGTTGACTAGTGGTAATGCAGATTGTAGGAGTTGTTAGGTAAGTATAAATGCGATGATATGGTGGTAGGATGGGAATGGGGTGTGCCCCATGAGTTACTACAATACAGAAAAAGAGAAAAAAATTGTATTGAGACCTTAATGGCAATAAATGTGCTCTGGGAGAAAATGGATGGAGAGAACACAGATCAGTGAAATAATTGAGTTAAGGAAGAAAGCAACTGCCATCAGGACACACTACCTGGGACACACTACCTGGGACATAGGTAGCTGAGTAAGCTAAGTTCTGGAACCAATAGCTGAAATAATTTTCAACTGCAATTGTGTGTGTGTGTGTGTGTGTGTGTAAGCTTGACCCTAGGAAAGACATGTTAAGTTTTGTAGCTAAAAGGAAAATGACCCTTGGGGTAGACTCATCCTAGCTGTTCAGTGTCTCTCTGAGGATTGATAGCTAATGATATCCACACAGACTGAGGGCCTTGAGTTCAGGTCCTAGTCAAAGTACTAAATTATTTCTTTCATATTCTATGATTACCCTATTTTACAGAGGTATTTTATTTCTGGAAGATGCTAATTTCCTATAATTATGGTCTCCAGCTTTTTGAAGACCTAAACCCAGTACCATTAAATGGACACATGCTTTTATTTTTTAAATTACATTACAACCATCAAGCTAGTTTTCACTACCAGGTCCTCCTTCAATGTTGATTAAAAAATTCAAGGTGTGTGTGTGTCTTTTAATGTATGTGCAAGTAACATTACCTGACCACTTAACATTCGTCTTCCAGGATTCATATGCAAACGCACTCTATTTACTTGCATTAAAAATACTCAGTGGCTGGTGGTGCATCATTTCCATTGTTACTTTCCAGAATTTATTTTCTGGTAGAAACCTTTTATATTATGTTTTGGTAACTGCTGTTAGCAACCTTTCAATAGAAAGAAGGAAAACAACAACTGCAGGGTTTGTAATATTATGCCTAAATAGGACACTGTTTTCCCTTGCATGTTTAGTTTCACTCAGACATTCTGCAATACATATTTAGTATGCACTGAGAGTTATGCTTATGTAAAAAAAAAAAAAAATTCTACACATCATTAGCAGCCCCCTTTTTACCGTTTCTACATGGGGTCAGGGTATTGTAATCCAGCCACTGGGAATGCACAAGCCAGTATATTTCTTCATGCTGGTCTCAAGTCCGGATAAATGGGGAGGGTTGCATCCAGTGTACAATTTTTGCTAAATCAAATATGCGGACAACAATACAGATTTGCATACCAGATCAGTTGAGGCCCAGGTTAACAAAGACCATCACCAGTACTTTTAGCCAACAAACGTGTTGCTAGAAATTGGGCTACTGTTGACCAAAGAAGAAGAGGGGGAAGGCATGGCCAGAGGCAGGAGGAGAGGAGGAAGGTTAGGAGAGTTTGAGGGTAGGAACTTTGAATACCATGGGTATGACTTATAAAATGAGAGAGCTAGCTAATATGATGGAGAGAAGGAAGGTTGATATATTGTGTGTGCAAGAGAACAGAAGGGAGGCGGGGTAAGGCCAGGTGTAGCGGAGGTGTGTTCAAATTGATATACTATGGTGTGGTTGGGAGAAGAAATGGGGTAGGGTTTATTCTGAAGGAACAGTATGTCACGAGTGTTTTGGAGGTGAAAAGAGTGTCGAATAGAGTGATGTTTATGAAGTTAGAAATTGATGGTGTGATGAATATTATTGAATATGCTCTGCAAGTTGGGTGCGTGACGGATGAGAGAGAGAAATTTTGCAGCAAGGTTGATGAGGTGGTGGAGAATGTACCAAAAGATGAGTGAGCAGCGATTGGAGAGGATTTCAAGAAGTATGTTGGTGAAGGGAACAGAGGAGATGATGTGATGGGGTAGGTATGGTGTTAAGGAGAGGAATGCAGAAGGGCAGATGGTAGTGGATTTTGTGAAAAGTATGGACATGGCTGTGGTGAATAGATATTTTAAGAAGAGGGAGGAGCATAGGGTGATGAGCAAGGGTGGAAGAAGATGCACACAGATGGATTATATCCTGAGCAAGAGGGCCAGTCTGAAGGAGATTGGAGACTGCAAAGTGGTGACAGGGGCAAGTGTAGTTAGGCAAAATAGGATGTTGGTCTTAAGGATGATGTTGGCAATCAAGAGGAGGAGGAGAGTGAGGGCAGTGCCAAGGAACAAATGGAAGATGAAAAAGGATGACTGTAAGGTGGAGTTCAGGGAAGAGTTAATGACGGGCACTGGGTGGCAGTGAAGAGCTACCAGATAGCTGGGCAGCCACAGCAGAGATGGTAAAGGAGACAGCTAGAAAAGTGCTTGGTGTGACAGCTGGACAGATGAAAGAGGACAAGTGGTGGAATGAGGAAGTACAGGAGAGTATACAAAGGAAGAGGTTGGGGAAGAAGTGGGATTGTCAGAGATGAAGTAGACACAAGTACAAGGAGATGCGGCATATGATGGAGAGAGGGGTGGTAAAGGCTAACGATAAGGAGTATGGTGAGTTGTATGAAAGGTTGGACACCAAGGAGGGAGAAAAGGACCTGTACCAATTGGCTAGATGGAGGGTCCAAGCTGGGAAAGATGTGCAGCAGGTAAAGGTGATAAAGGATAATGAGGGAAATTAACTCACAAGCGAGGAGTGGGCGCTGAGCAGAGGAAGACTACTTTGAGGGGCTGATGACTGAAGAGAATGAGAGAGGTTGGATAATGTGGGGATAGTGAATCAAGAAGTGCAGTGGATTAGCAAGGAGGAAGTATGGACAACTATAAAGAGGATGAAGAACGGAAAGGCTGTTGGTCCGGATGACATACCTGTGGAAGCATAGAGGTGTTTAGGAGAGATGGCAGTGGAGTTTTTAACCAGCTAGTTTAACAAAATATTGGAAAGTGAAAGGATGCCTGAGGAGTGAAGTGTATTGGTACCGATTTTTAAGAATAAGGATGATGTACAGAGGTGTAGTAACTACAGATAAAATTGATCAGCCACAGCATGAGGTTATGGGAGAGAGTAGTGGAAGCTAGGTTAAGAAGGGAGGTGATGATTAGTGATCAGCAGTATGCTTTCATGCCAGGAAGGAGCACTACAGATTTTGCTCTGAGGGTGTTGATGGAGAAGTATAGAGAAGGTCAGGAGGAGTTGCATTGTGTCTTTGTGGATTTAGAGAAAGCATATGACAGAGTGCCTAGAGGGAAGTTGTGGTATTGTATGAGGAAGTCGGGATTGGCAGAGAAGTATGTAAGAGTGGTACAGCAAGTATACGAGGGCAGTCTGATGCTGGTGATGTCTGCAGAAGGAGTGACAAATGCATTCAAGGTGGAGGTGGGATTACATCAGGGATCAGCTTTGAGCACTTTCTTATTTGCAACGTTGATGGACAGGTTAATGGATGAGATCAGACAGGAGTCCCAATGGACTATGATGTTTGTGGATGACGTGATTGGTAATGAGAGTAGAAAGCAGGTTGAGGAGACCCTGGAGAGGAGGGGATATAGGTTCATAGGATGATACTAGGCTATTGGCCCAGAGGTTCTTATAAGCCTAGCCAAGAATTTCACCCATGTTTCCACGTTTCCCTGTCCAGCAGGGACACAGCTGGGATCCCAGGAGTATATTTTTGGTTTCCCATCCAGTCATCCAGGTTTCTCTTAAAGAAGGCTTTTGAGGTACTCTGCTTGACATGGAAAGGAAGTCTATTCCACAGATGGGGGAGTCATCGGGACACAAATGTATCCCACCAACAAGTTCTATTAATGTCACAGACCAGGTTAAGACCTTGCATGCGGGTTGCGCGAGTGGAGTTTGCCTTATGGATATGCAGCAACTCCATCAAGGCCGAGCCTGAGATGGCCTTGTATGCCATACACAGGTCACAAACCACCTGCATGTCCTCTCTCATCACATCTATAAGCCTAATTTTAGGCCTTCCTCTTTTCCTCCTCCATATGATCTAGAGAAGAGAGGAATGAAGGTCAGCAGAACTAAGAATATGTATGTGAGAATTAGATGGAGACAGAGGAATGGTGAGGATGCATGGAGTAGAGCTGGTGAAGATGGGTGAGATTTATGTACTTGGGATCAACAGTTCAGAGTAATGGTGAGTGTGGAAGTGAGGTGAAGAGAGTGCTTTCAGGGTGGAGTGGGTGGAGGAGTGTGTCAGGAGTGATTTGTGACAGACTTGTACAAGTAAGAGTGAAAGGGGAAGGTCTACAAGATGGTAGTGAGACCAGCTGTGTTATATGGGTTGGAGATAGTGGCACTGATGAAAAGACAGGAGTCAGAGATGGAGGAGGCAGAGTTAAAGATGTTAAGATTTACATTGTGTGCGACAAGAATGGACAGGATTAGAAATTAGTATATTAGAGAGTCATCTCAGGTTGGGCAGTTTGGAGAAAAGCCAGAGAGGCGAGATTGCATTTGTTTGAACATGTGCTGAGGAAGGATGCTGGGTACATTGGAAGAGGGATGCTAAGGATGGAGCTGCCAGGTAAGAGGAAAAGAGGAAGGCCCAAGATTAGGTTTATGGATGTGGTGAGAGAGGACATGCAGGTGGTGGTTGTGACAAAGCAAGATGCAGAGGACAGAAAGAAATGGAAACAGATGTTCTGCTGTGGCAACCCCAAAAGCCGAAAGAAAAAGAGGAGAAGGGGTCAGGGTATCGTGTTAACTGTCACCATATCTCTTGATTCATTGCCACTCTGCTGCCTTTTTTGATACTCATGCCCGTCTCAGATCTACTTTCACACAATCCATCCACCACTTTGCTGAACATCCTCATTTTCTCTTACCTTGTTCGTGTCTGTTCCAAATCTTCTTCACCATATTGTCTTCTGGTTTTCTGCACGTGTCCAAACCACAGTAATCTGTCACCAGTCTTTTCTGCAATTGGAGCTACTTTGGCTTCTGCTCTTATATCCTCATTTCTTCATCTGTCCCACAGTGTGCATCCTACGACCATTCTCGGACACTTCATTTCCATGAACTCTAGCTTCCTCATGTACATATATCTACACCTCACCTTAAACAATAATCCATATACTTCCTTATGTAATTAGATGTCTGATACTGGTAATTTTTCTCAGGTATATAAGGAAGAATCTTAACTTTCATTAATCTAGTTTTAAGGTATGGTAGCACTCCCTGGACCTCTGTCAGAGTAGTTGTAAATGGGGTGGGATTCAGGCGGTGGCACTTCCCCTCCATATAAATAACAGAAATATCAGCCGACAATATGTCTTGCAGTGATGCCTTATGAGAACTCCTTATGTTAAGCTGTCTTTTCTAAAGGTGGAAAGAGAGAAAATAAGCACAATTCCTAATATCCACTGCATAGAATCTAAATAAAATAATCAAGAAAAGCAGGCAAACTGAAAATAGTGACTTTACCCAGCAGCACAATGCAGCACACTGGTACTCATTCAGTTAAAATGCACCTTACCAACACATCTTGCAGATGCATTCAGTATGAAATGAATTGTAATAGTTTTCCAGATGTTTGACTATACCTTATTTTGTGACTCCTTTAACAAGCTTTCTGAAATTTTGGGTTATTGGGGGTCTATGAATATATAAGTGATGCTTCCGTGTTAATGATATGGGGACATGTCCAGAGTGTCCCTACAACTTGAAAAATCAGGAGTATGACAGTATAACAGGTTGATGTTTATTTTTTCCACTCAGAATGCAGAGTACTAAAGGATATGTTTGTATCCTAAAGCATCTAGCAGATTATCAGTTGTCCACTGAGCCAAGTCATAAAACACACCAGATTGACTTTGCAACCTCTTATTATGTAAGTCAGTGACCACCAAAAGTGATGCCATAAAAAAATTCATATATAACATATAAAGAAATACCATCAAACTATTACTTCAAACTGGTTGGAGCAACCCTGCTTGTTCCGGCTGTCACTATAGCAAAAAATCTGTGCGCATTCCAAGCTACCTCGGACCTGGTGGTAAACCCATCTAATTCATATTTACAAGCCACATACCCACTGATGTGGCCACTGGTCAAATATGGGTCGAACTTCAGGAAACCAGAGGCCACTGAACAGCAAGGGGGGCAGGACATAAGGGAGGTGAAACTGTAAGGCCTCCACCAACTCAACATGTGACATGCCATTCCCCCCAGACCGGCGGCCTCACAAATAAAATTTGGGTTATGGAAGGAATCAAGTTAAACTTTGAAAAAGTTTTGAATAGCAACAACCATATCCAAATTAAAATAATCAAACCAAATGTTATTCAAATGAACATTGTCCAAATCATAGAAATCAGACTCCATTCTGCCAATATCACTGCTCAGTCACCCAGAAGGTAATTTGGTTAGCAGCCTGCTTGAGTCTGTGGTTAATAAAACACCTGGCTCTCTCAATGGCACCAAACATTCTAGCACCTTTCCAGTAAAGTCTTGGGATGATGGCAGACCAGAAGAAAAACACCTTTGGATACAGCTGCCACAAGCCGTCCTTATCACATAAGACTCTGGCCGACAGTATTTTCTTAATGGCTTAACCCAGATCATTTCCCCCCGAGGTGAATTGTCACAATATTGGGCAAGGCTTCTTCCATGGTAATCTTATGCCAGATTTCCCAAAATTGAAACCAGCTAAAACCAGGGAAACCCAAAGGAGGACTGCCCAATGTTTACTATCAAAGAAACCTGCATGACCAGCCAGGTGGGCCAAGGTTCGAATTGAAGCTCTCTCGATAAAAGAATGGACCAAGAGCCAAATGATTACCTTCCCTGCAAGAAATATAAAAGTTAATGCCTGATGTATGACAAAATGGCCCTTCTATGGCCAAGTCTGAGGTACGACCTAAGCGGAAGGAATGCAAGAAATAATCTTGTGGGTGAGTTCCTTTCCCTGCCATGGCCCGTCTAAGAAATGCATCAGTCTTTGATAGGTTAAAAGGCCTGCCTGAAAACTAGGCCTAATCTGCTGTCATTTACTAACTGGATCTGACTTGGATTTTTTTTAACCAAATCCTAACAAACTTGCTGTGGATGATAAGATCCTCCCAACAAAGGTAAAGAAGTTCATTGGCACAGAAGGCACCTGCATACAGAGATATGAACAAAGCCGCTGCAGACACAAATAAATGAAATTCACCCATGGACTTTTAAAGGCCTTAAATAACAAGGGGAAGGAGTTGTCTCCCAGTAGTTTTTTTGGCATCCTGAGATGGTCCCCAAATATTCTCAAGGTCCTTGAGTATCCTCCCCATAACCCAATGTCCTGAGACAATCTGAAGGCCCAAAAATCCAAAAGCTACAAGGTCTACTCAAGAGTTTTAGATGAATCCCCCATGGCAGACCTGGTCACTAGAAATTGGAACAACTGTACTCCTCTTGTCCTGGAACCATGGATCAAAGATACGCAGAATGCTTTGAAAACCTGGAGGGATGATGAATGTGCTTTCCTAGAGTTGCTGGCCCAAGAATTTGTAAAAGCTGGTAATGCAACTCTTCTCCAATTAGCCAGACTCCCTCAGGAATTGAAGTGCTCTTTGGATTTGAATGCTAGGCCAAGAGATGAAACCTGGGAAACTGAAAATGGGAGAGACTGTCAGCTATAAGACTAATGACCAGGGACGTGAACGCATGAAAATGACTAATGTCTAGACTCAGCAAAACTAAAAGCTGAATGAGTGGATCCACCCAGATCTTGTTAGAATGTTTTTTTCTGAGAACATGCACTATGATTGAGTGAAAAAATGATCCTCTTGTCACGTAACCTATCCTTGCATACTAGAAATGCCACCCAAATGGGAAATATTTCTAAAAATGCAAGGTCCCTCCTCCTTTCCCCAGTCCAGCTCTCTGGCTACCTTTCAGCAAACCAGCTGCCTATAAAATAATCCCCCATCCTGGAGCTCCAGCCACACCAGTGAAAAGCTCAAGGTTGGTAGCAGTGGTCCAAGGGTACTGCCACAAAGAAACTCCATTCAACTGGCTGAAGAATGTGAACCATAACTGAAGGTCATCCTTAACCCATCTGATCAGCTGCACCAGGTGGTGCTTAGGCATGTTACCTTTAAACAAGTCAGATATGGGCCGTAGGAAAGTCCTGCCTGGAGAAACTGCCCTACAAGCAAAGCTCAACAAACTGAGTAACTGATGTCTTCTACTCGGTCTTTGCTGGAACCCAAGAATCTCCAAAGTAACAGTTGGATTTTTTGAAGCTTGGGCAGAGGAAGCTTTAAGGAGTTCAGTGGTATTAGTTTTAAACCCAAGAAAGTCTGGACTTCGGTCCTTCTGACTTGTCAAGGGTACCCCCAACTTAGAGCAAAGCTGCTTGAAAATAGACATACCTTCCAAAGCACCATCCTGACCCTCCCCCACTTTTAAAAAGTCATTTGGTAGTGTACTGCTGACTGGCAGGGGGCTCAATTTTGCTAGCACCAATGTAAAGCTGTGTAAATAGCTTGAATGTCGCACAAGCTACAGCACACCCCATTGGCACACCAGTGTCAAAAATATATTGCTGTTGAGCTGTCCAAATGAGGACAGTCTTGTCTTATGGGAGGAAGATGGAAAACAGATTGGATATCCATCTTACAGAGCCAGAGATCAGTATAGCACATGATGACCTCCACTGCCTGGCCCAAAGAAATTAGTGCACTTTGGTCAGCTTGGTGTCAATAAAATCATTGACTTCACCCCCCCCCCCCATTGGGTTAGACAAGTGATGAATCAACCTAAACTCAACCTCCTGTTTCTTGGGAACCAGGCCGTTAGGGGAAATTTTGAACAAAAGCCACAGAAGAAAGGAAAAGTGGCCAGTTATCATGAAAGCTCAACGTTCTTTATCAACCTAGCAGCAATGTGTTCACGTCCTTTGGATGACAAATTAACTAACTTAGAATCTAGCAGGACTGTAGAGTGAAGAGGAAAACCTTTGGAGAAGCCTTTAAAAAGAGTGGCAGCTGCCCTATGATCTGAGTAATCTGGCATTCAGCAGGATAACCTATCTAGACAAATGGGGGAGTAAGCCTGATGTGGTACATTCAGGGCCCCTACCAATGCCCCCCCATGTCCACAAAAAGGTGGATTGACCCAAAAGGAAGTGTTGCACCCCCTACCACTCTGTCTTTCTAAGAAGTAGAATAGGGCAACTTGTCCCTAGCCAAAAAGCCCCAACACCTGGAAGCAGGATGACCTTTCCAGCATCTCAACCACAAGTGACTGTATTTGCAAGTGGGCCAGACACATTTGCCATGATTGAATGCCCAGCAAAACCTTGTATCCTTTGGGTTTACAACCCCCCCATCAATACCTGCAGCTGCTTCCTTGTCCATCATGGCACTGAGCCATATGTCAGGATGCCTTGACTCCGATCTGAGGGAAGTAATCAGAACTTTCAGCTTCCCGAAGCTCTGATTATAATTTAACCAACCAGAGCTGCCTTTCACATGGCAAGCTTCCCTTATGGCTCCAAAATAAACTAATAAAGGCAATGCCTGGGTGGGGTCCTTCTTGATCACACCTATAAATACCACAAAACTTAGAGACCAATTATCCCAGTTCCTGACTGATGTCTTGGCAGATGCCTTCTTCCCAATGGCAGCTAAGGGTGCCATCAAGTCCTTAATAGATGTGATGCTGGCGTTCAGTATGCATTTAATTCCCTCATTGTCCACTAGATCAAACACATCTATAAACTCCCCTTTTATAATCTTGTCTTTGATGTTGGTGGGAACATATACATGTGAGAGCCAGGTGAATTAGAACTTGAAAAGCTGAAGGTAGCCATAAGAGACATGAAATGGAGGCTACACTCATCTGGATGAGGTGGGGACCTCCCTCTTTGAACTCTTGACCTCTTCGGACCCCCTATGTAAGTTGGGTAAAGATAATTGCAATTGCACAACCTGGTCAACATCAGTACCTACTCACTCTCCAGAAATCAAAGCTGTATAGGCAGCAAAGTTTCTTCCTAGGGCTACATAAGTCAATCAGCCTAACTCTCCCTTCTGGCAAAGAATTTATAAACTCATCTAAACAATTTTCAGCAGATTGCTCCCTACCAATAATAATAAGCCCTGTAGACCCAACAGAGAAACAATACCTTGTGCTTCTGTTGATATTTTGAATGAGTAGGAAGTGGTGACCCTTTGGCCAGTGGAATCTCTGATGCTCTTTTTCTAAGCCTTCTCAGCTGCACTCACCTCTGAATTCAGTGAAGGTGTCCTCTTGGAATTCAAGCTCTCCTCAGCTCTCCCCACCATTAATAAATCAATTACCAAGCCTTGCACTTCCTGCGATAGATGCAACCATCTCTCTATGAAGAACTAAATTGTAGCTGAACCTGAAAAACAAAGGATTAGCACAGGGAACAATAATAAATGAAAAAAGAGGAGGAGGAGGAACATGACAAACTAAAACCACACAAAGTTCCAGTTATTGAATACCAATAGATGCTGAGATGCTGTGAGGTTCTAGAATGTATATCCCTCAGGATGTTTAACTGCCCATGCCTTCCTTGAAAAATGCCATTGTGACTAAAACCAGTGAGCTGCTGTGGGGGGTTCAGAAGGCCATGTCATATCCTACACAAACCACTCTGCTAAAACTAAGGATGTGTACAACCTAACAATCAGTTGCTCAGGTAATAATCTACTAGAGGTAATCCGAAATGCCATGCCCAAACCTAATAAAAATTATACCATCATTACAACTTCATTATAAAATCATTGTGTAAATAGAAAAAAGTACGAACCACCCAAAAGATAAACGCTCCTGCGTGAAATAGTATGAATAAAGTCAAGAAAATATAACTCATGCAGGTGCGAGATGGCCACAGCTCTTTCCTCAGACAAAATCCTTCAAAGTCAAATTCATCCAAAATTAGCAGTTCTTGAAATAAATGCAGCCGATGTAATCCAACAAATAATTTATTTGTGCACAGTGAGCGCTTTCACCCGAAGGCTTTGTCAAACTATTACAGCATCCACCATTCACATTAAGTTTAAATAGTACAAAAAAAGTATACCATTGGTCATCACAATTTCACCTAATTTACATACCAAATTAGTTAAACAGCATTTGCAGCGCTCCATCTAAAATCAACACAAAAAGCACAACACTCAACCAAAGACACCACATAACTTCATAAGACATTGAACAAATAACAAAAATAAAAAATAAAAAATATATCATATTCATATATACATTAAAAAACCTACATTTAACCATAACTTCCTTCATCTACTTTGCACTGAATTCTCAGTTATTACGCTAAGCCTATTGCTGGGTGTCGACGTCCATAACGGAAATCACGCAGCAACTATCTACACATACGGAATTAAAGCAACAAACACACCGTGCAAAACATTCACCAACACGCACATCGAAAGAAACGTCAATGGCGAATGTCCGTACAGATAAAATGCCTTGCTTCCAACCAGGCATTGACTTGCATATACAAAGCTTTCAGTAAAACTTTCTCACAATATTAGTAAATGTTATTCAAACACCTAACTTAAAATGACTATTCAAGAATCCTACATAGCTCGAATAGTCAACAAAAAAGTTATATATCGTAAAACCTAAAAACATGATATAATATACATCACAGATGCAACAAATTCCTAACCCAAGACACCTATTCAAAAAGAATCACATATTAGGCTGACTAAAACTACACATCTCATAAAACTACCTGCAAGGTGAAGTTCATAGGTACACAGAATAATCATCATTAAATCACTCACACATATAAAACATACAATGTATAAGTAAAGGGAAAGTGGCAAGAATGGGTAGCCCTAATACTGCACAAACATCCCAAACCTATCCTATGGGGAGTATGGGGCAAATGTGGACTAAGAAATAGGGGAGTTCATACAATAGATAGGAGTGTATCATCCAATGGACGCTTCTGATCATACAATAGTCTAGGCAGGACTACATAAACACAAATATAACTGTTAAATACAGGGCTTCATTAACCTTTTCTTCTTTAGAATGGGCCTCAACTGTACCCTGTCATTCAAACCAGGGTGCATATCAGATCTCATCCATATTATCCATTTCAACTCACATTCCAGTAGATAATTGTCAACATCACTCCCTCTAACACTAGGCTCTACCCTCTGGATTACACAGAAGCTAAAATAATGGTCAGACCCTGTATTTCTAATGTGTTTAGCTAGAACATTGTTCATAGAGCCTAGACGTATATGATAAACATGATCTCTTACTCGTTCTCTAAGTTGTCTTGACGTTTTTCCTATATAGAAGGCGTCACAACATGTACATCTAGCTAAATAGATGACATACATACTTTTGCAACAAGTTCTCGTCTTGAAGTTATACTCAAAACGAGTGACAGGATGCTTAAATTCCATTCTAGTGTCTATAAACTTGCATTGATTACATTCATTACATGGTCTTGTATTGTAACTTTCCCCTGTAGCTTCTATATCATGCAAAGATGACTTATAGCATAACTTTCGTTTAAGGTTGGGTTTATTCTTATAGACAAAGTTAGGATCTGAACCTACTAACGTACTAATTTCTTGATCTAACTTAAAGATATTCCAGTGTTTAGCTATTATATCCTTTATATCTTTAACATCCCTTGTAAAATACAACGGGAATCTAATATCATTCCTCGTCTCCTTTCCTTCACTATAATCAATTTCTGTTTTATGCTATAAGTCATCTTTGCATGATATAGAAGCTACAGGGGAAAGTTACAATACAAGTTACAATACAAGACCATGTAATGAATGTAATCAATGCAAGTTTATAGACACTAGAATGGAATTTAAACATCCTGTCACTCGTTTTGAGTATAACTTCAAGACGAGAACTTGTTGCAAAAGTATGTATGTCATCTATTTAGCTAGATGTACATGTTGTGACGCCTTCTATATAGGAAAAACGTCAAGACAACTTAGAGAACGAGTAAGAGATCATGTTTATCATATACGTCTAGGCTCTATGAACAATGCTCTAGCTAAACACATTAGAAATACAGGGTCTGACCATTATTTTAGCTTCTGTGTAATCCAGAGGGTAGAGCCTAGTGTTAGAGGGGGTGATGTTGACAATTATCTACTGGAATGTGAGTTGAAATGGATAATACGGATGAGATCTGATATGCACCCTGGTTTGAATGACAGGGTACAGTTGAGGCCCATTCTAAAGAAGAAAAGGTTAATGAAGCCCTGTATTTAACCGTTATATTTGTGTTTATGTAGTCCTGCCTAGACTATTGTATGATCAGAAGCATCCGTTGGATGATACACTCCTATCTATTGTATGAACTCCCCTATTTCTTAGTCCACATTTGCCCCATACTCCCCATAGGATAGGTTTGGGATGTTTGTGCAGTATTAGGGCTACCCATTCTTGCCACTTTCCCTTTACTTATACATTGTATGTTTTATATGTGTGAGTGATTTAATGATGATTATTCTGTGTACCTATGAACTTCACCTTGCAGGTAGTTTTATGAGATGTGTAGTTTTAGTCAGCCTAATATGTGATTCTTTTTGAATAGGTGTCTTGGGTTAGGAATTTGTTGCATCTGTGATGTATATTATATCATGTTTTTAGGTTTTACGATATATAACTTTTTTGTTGACTATTCGAGCTATGTAGGATTCTTGAATAGTCATTTTAAGTTAGGTGTTTGAATAACATTTACTAATATTGTGAGAGAGTTTTACTGAAAGCTTTGTATATGCAAGTCAATGCCTGGTTGGAAGCAAGGCATTTTATCTGTATGGACATTCGCCATTGACGTTTCTTTCGATGTGCGTGTTGGTGAATGTTTTGCACGGTGTGTTTGTTGCTTTAATTCCCGTGTATGTGTAGATAGTTGCTGCGTGATTTCCGTTATGGACGTCGACACCCAGCAATAGGCTTAGCGTAATAACTGAGAATTCAGTGCAAAGTAAATGAAGGAAGTTATGGTTAAATGTAGGTTTTTTAATGTATATATGAATATGATATATTTTTTATTTTTTATTTTTGTTATTTGTTCAATGTCTTATGAAGTTATGTGGTGTCTTTGGTTGAGTGTTGTGCTTTTTGTGTTGATTTTAGATGGAGCGCTGCAAATGCTGTTTAACTAATTTGGTATGTAAATTAGGTGAAATTGTGATGACCAATGGTATACTTTTTTTGTACTATTTAAACTTAATGTGAATGGTGGATGCTGTAATAGTTTGACAAAGCCTTCGGGTGAAAGCGCTCACTGTGCACGAATAAATTATTTGTTGGATTACATCGGCTGCATTTATTTAAAGAACTGCTAATTTTGGATGAATTTGACTTTGAAGGATTTTGTCTGAGGAAAGAGCTGTGGCCATCTCGCACCTGCATGAGTTATATTTTCTTGATAAAATCATTGTGCTCAAGATACCATCACACAAATCTTTATATAATATCATTTAACCTACACATGACCCCCACTACATAAAACAACATTTGACTGGATTCCCTGTAGTCAGGCTTTGAGCTTTTACCTCCATAATAACTCAACATTTTCACAAAAGCGACGTGCAGCTACTGATCCAGATAAGCACCCCCTCTACAACTGGTACATCAACTCAAAATGATAAAGCAAACACGATAAGATATATGACCTCCACTACTCAGGTTCCCAACCCAATGTGCCCTAATTTAAATGAAAGGCTACTGCAAACTGAGGAAGACAATGCTCTGAGAAACCCTACTGAAATAAAGGAGCAAACTGTATACAGCAAATCATACAGATTCCAACAATCATAAAGTATGCCCTAACACAAAGTTCAAACTGCGCAGCCCTGTTCATGCTGTTACCAGGTATTTACATAAATAGTAAAATTCTGTGTATGAGCAGTATTCAAGAGTTTGCCCCAAAGTACCCTCAAATGGATTATTACTCTGTGCCCATATTATATTAGTTACGCCCATATTTCATATTTACTTAATCGTGTCTCTCTCTTTGTGTGTGCGTATGTATGTGTGTGTGTGTGTATATATATACATATATATATATATATATATATATATATATATATATATATATACATATATATATATACATACATATACATACATATATACGGGTCTACTTTGAAACATCTAATTTCAGAACATTGAGACCAGAACGTCTAAACCCCATAACATTGAATTTCATAACATCTAACACTAGAAATCATAAGAAAATAACATCCCCTCCACATATACACCAAACTACCAAACACACTTTTTACTACATTTCTGCAGAGGGGCAAGCCCCCTCCCTGCACCCCCCCTATACAAATTAAATATACCAACTCCTAGAATGTACTACAATGGGAAAAAGTTAACACCATTTTATCAAGCCCCCCTGCAGAAATGTAGTAAAAAGTGTGTTTGGTAGTCTGGTGTCATATGTCATTATATGTGGTGGGGATGATATTTCATGTGATTTGTACTGTTAGATGTTATGGGTTTTAGATGTTCTGGTCTCAATGTTATAAAATTAGATGTTCTGGGTTTTAGATGTTTTGAAGGGGACACATTATATATATATATATATATATATATATATATATATATATATATATATATATATATATATATATATATATATATGAAAATCCATTTGGCCGAAACTTTGACATAGGGTCCAAATCGCTGAAAATCCATTCAGCCGAAAACAATAATGACAGTGCCTATGCCCTGTTCCCCACTGTAGTGCGATCTTGGTGTGAGAATAATAAAGTAGGGGCTGCGAGAGGCACAGCCCCCCACCCAGTTCAATTTAGTAATGTCTGCCATTATTTAATGCTGTCTAGTTGCTATTCATACTATCAGGAAGTAGTTCTAAACCTAAGTAGGTGGGGGGGGGCTTCGTGCCCCACACCCCTCCTACTTTATTATTTTCGCTCCGAGATCGAACTACAGTGGGGAACAGGGCATATACACTGTCATTAGTGTTTTCCGCCAAATGGATTTTCGGCGATTTGGACCCTATGTAACACATTTTTGGCCAAATGGATTTTCGGCCATATATCCTAGACCCATATATATATATATATATATATATATATGTGTGTGTGTCTGTTAGATCGAAAGCACACAACATCAAACCCCATAAAAGCGAAAGTGCACTATATCGAAAGTGCACTTTCGCAAAAGCCGGTTTTCATAACCGGCAAAAAACAAAATAACCTGTAAACAGTATGCACCCCCCCATGTGGTGGGCTGCGCCCCCTAATTTAATATTCTAACTACGATATTGCACTACAATGGGGAAAAGGGAATATTCCCTCATCCCCACTGTACCGTGATCTCCACAGGTTTGTTAGCTGTACAACAACAGTATATGTTGATGTACAACTAACAAAACATGCAGACAACATGTTTTCTCTCTTTTAAGTCTCCTTTAGCGAAAGTGCTTATTCAATGTTATGCACTTTCGCTAAAGTCAGTTCGATGAACTGTACTTTCGTCATTCTGACTAGGGCCCATATATATATATATATATATATATATATATATATATATATATATATATATATATATATATATATGTATGTATATAGAGAGAGAGAGAAAGAGAGATTTTATTTTTAAATGAGAGCACTCACCCTTCAAATGTGTAATGTAACAGCTTAACTGGAAAACACCCCATGCCCAATAATTCCTAGCAGTATGCACGTACTGTATGTGTTTTCCCCTTTAAATATGATTAATATATAGCTATAGATATATGTATTTATGTCTATAGAGAGAGAGATATATGACTAATATATTTTCAGTATTTTTATAAAGAATATATAATTTAAAATACCTCAGCTGTCCTGTGCAACTCTTGTTTTTTTTTAAATATATGAAATATAAATAATTGGTGAAAAGCAGTACCAGCCGTGTAATGGATGACTAAAAAGCCACCATATAGCTTATAAGCCCTCAGCAAAACCTACGAACTCCCACCGTTGTGGTGACTGCCAGCTGGCTCCATCATCTTCTTGGCGTATCGGAGTACTTGTTGGCAGATCTGGGAGGCTAAACCACCCCCTTAAATAGGAGTGTGCCTGACCCCCCCCCCCCCCAGACAACAAGACGTTGTGGATAAGTCACTGTTAGTATGTTCAGATGGAGTAACAGCAGATAAGGTCGGTATACAGAAGGTAAAACTGCAAGTCCAGAGCAAGAATGGGAAAGAACAGTACTGTAAGAAGAATGATTAATATTTTTTTTATTCTTTTTGTGAAGTCTTAAGTAATAGTAGAGGCAAGAACACTTACTAGTGGTTGTGTGAATGTTCAGTGAGGAAAAACAAGCTTTGCAGGTTCAGTCTATGAAGTTCTTGAGCCTGACCCTTTCCATCCATTAAGACTTACCCTTAAGTGCACAAGTGTGATGTGCTGTACATTGTAGCTTTTGGTAGTACAGTAAACAGTTGACATGCTTACTTATCTCGCCTACTGATAGCACACACCATCCCTTTTTCATCTCTTCATTTTTGTTGTTTTTCCTCCTGTTTCCTTTTCTCCCTTTCCTACTCTTTATCTTCCTTTGCATTCCTAGTAGTGATCGCTTTCTTCTCTCCAAAGTTTATTTCAGATGGCATGCTGCTGTATTGGTCTGATCAGCTTTCCACCCCAGCCTGCAGTTACAGGTAAGAACACATTCTTATGCAGGTCTGGATTTTCCCCATTTGTTACCCTTGTCCTTCATGACCTCTGACACTGATCGTTATATTGGTACATTGGACAACTAAATTTGAATACTTTTCTCTTTTTTATTTTGCTGGCTTATGGCACACATCCAGAACCTCTGCGGAGGTTACTGAACTTTCTATACAGAGCCCTGTCCCGCTTTTTTTTTATGTGCATCTTTAAGAAATATTTCTGTGTATAGACATTTTAACTAGCAGCTAGTATATTTTGTCATTTTTTTTTTACTAAGGTCTTATGGTTTACAATGTTAAGTTGTCAATCTCACCTTCATTCTTGCTGGATGGGTTCGGAGCCGAACCTCAGCTCCGACTTGGCCTATTACTAAAGCTCTTGAGCTATTTTTACTGGCTCGAGGCTATCCTATGTCCCATAATGCTAGGCGTCATATACCCAGATCTCGTTTGCCGCTTCAGCTACGAGGTTGCGTTTTTCACTGGCTCCAGGTCGTATTAAAAATTTTTTATATTTGCAGTTAGTTTTTGTAAATTTTCTCTTAGTAGTTTTTGTCCTAGTAGTGTTAGTAGTGTACCGGCTAGTTTTCCCCTCCTTTTCTTTGTAGCTTCTTCTCTCTCTCTCCACCCTTAAGTTGGATAGGCCTTTGGTCCTTTTCTTTAGTTGGTAGTTGGGGGTTCCCTTTGAGTGTGTGTGTGTGTGTGTGTGTGGAATATTGTTCCCTTCCCTGTAGCAAAGTTTTTAAAGCAGTTGTTGTGTGGGTCTTTTCAAGAGTTTTTGAGTGCGTTTGTGCTTTGTGTGCTTGAATAGACTTTCTGTCCCGGTCCTGTGGTATCATGTCCAAGGATACCAAGGTCTCAGGATTTAAGAAGTGTGACTCGTGCTGTCAGACGGTCACACTTCTTGTGTATATTGTTTGGGCCCTCTGCACCTGCAGGACTCTTGTTCTGTCTGCCATGCCTTCAGTCCAAGAGTCCTGCAGGAACGCAGAAACAAGCTCATCCTTGGGGGCTTGCTAAAGCCTGAAGGTTCTCCGACGAAGCCTCCGTCCGGTAGACCTTCTAAGCCCACCAAACTGTCGGCTCCATGTCCGGAGCCGGCGCCGAGCGGACCTCCTATCTCGTCAGTTCTGGCCGGAACCGATGCAGAGAGGCCTCAGTCGGCTGTGACTTTAGTGTCGGAGCCGTCTCCAAGCAGAAAACGTTCCCGATCTCCTTCCTTGGAGTCAGTGCATTAGGCTCCGAAGTCCCCTTTACTATCAGAGCAGAGCCATAGGTCTCACTCCTCTCGTTCTTCCAGGCTGTCTGATCACAACCTCGAGAGGGTAGTCAGTAGGCTCTTAGTCGCAGGCGCTGGCCCAGATGTTGCATAGCTCTTCTCATCAGATAGTGGCTACCCCCAACGCCTGCTCCAATTCCTCCTCCGACTCTTCCTTTGAGCTCGGAGCCGGAGGTCGTCTGGGTTAGCACCGTTGGGGTGTTGGAACCGATACCACCCTTGTCGGCTCCTTCGTCGGCTCCGATCCCGTCCTTGGTTCCATCCTTGGAGGGATCCGGGTGCCTAGACTCCCTCGTCGGCTCCGAGGGGGCGAGTGGCATCGGACCCTTGTCTGACCCCGTTCTCCATCTCGGAGCCTCGGCGCAGGTGAGTTCAGCCCCGACATCGGCCTTGGAGCCATCCCTCTCAGTGCCGGGGGAGCCCTTATCTCTTCGGAGTTGGGTCCCTCTTCCCTGCCTGATAGGTGTGCCTTTGAGGTCATGAGGAGCATGCTGGCTCCTATACCGGTGCCACAGTTGACCCCGTCGGCCCCTCCCTCTATGGTGCCTGCTTCGGCCTCTGCCTACCCTCCCGACCCCAAGCGTGGAGAACCAAAGCTCCAGGTAGCCCCATTGGGCATATCCTCCTCTTCCGAGGCCTCCCCGGATCCTGCAGGGGAGCCCCCTCGAAAGAGAACATGCAAGAGGAAGCATGTGGACTCCCCTGAGTCAGTCACATCGGACACTGGCCTGGATGAGTCGGAAGGGTCCCCAAGGTCCCCCTCTGACGATGTCTCCTTTTCTGACATCCTGGAGATTCTCAAGCAGAGGGGTAACTGGTCTGCCCTCAACCCTTCCGAGGATGAGTCTGTGTACCTAGATGCGTTTGGTTCTCACCCTTCCACCTCCTGGGTGTCTCCGCCTTTCGACCCACTCATGGATGTGATGGCTCGAAAGGCGTTGACGGCTCCGGATACTATCGAACCAACTCCCCAGAGGCCTACAAAATTTATTTCAGCCCCCTTCTGACAGGCAGTTTCTAACTAAGGGCATCCCTGTTGATGCCATGGTGGTGGCGGCGGCCACTAAGAAGAAGTTGGCTGACCCTTCAGTACCTGTCCATCCTCCTAATAAGGAATCTAGGACTATGGACAGGTATGGTAAGCGGATGTTTTTTTCAGCGACCTTTCCCATGCAGTCGCTGAATTATTTGTGCCATTTCACCCGTCTTCAAAGAGACCTCCTCAAAGAACTGGGTGATACTTTACAGGACCCATCAGCTGCGGGGTCTCAGGAAGAGATCATCTCCCAGCTGGCGACCCTGAACTCGATTGTCAACTCCTCCATGCGGCTTATTTCCTATGCAGCCGATGGGGTGAGTAGGACTGCAGGCATGGGCGTTGCTCTAAGAAGACATGCCTGGATGTGGCTTTGTAACTTTGCTGACCCCTTCAAGGTGTCCTTCACTAACACCCCCTTTGATGGTTCTGCCTTGTTTGGACCTCAAGTGAAGGATACATTGACCAGGTGCAAGCAGGAAGGCAAGACTCTCTCTGCCGTGGGAGTCCGTTTTTCCACTCCTTCTAGACCATACCCTAAGGGTTAGAAGAGTGGGAAAATGTGGTTCCGCAAACCTCAGGGACTACTGCCTGACGCACGTGGTGAGCTTCCCTCCAGAGGCAGAGGAGGGAACAATAATAGACGCCGCCCGAGGGGCAGGGGGCATCCGCAGAATTAGGGTAGCAGAGAATCTTTCTCTGACAAACCCTTCCAACACCCCTGAGGAGCTGCCCGACTGTCCACCTTCGGAGGCAGTCAGGGGAAGACTATCACTGTACCCAGAAGCCTGGCATTCCCTCACGCAAGACAAATGGGCACGGTCGGTCATATCCGAGGGTTACAGAATTCCCTTTATTCACACCCCACAACAGCCAAAAGGGCCCCTTCCAGACGTTCCACCCGGTCTGAGGGATCTAGCAGCACTAGAAATTTCAAAGCTGCTAAGAAAAAGAGCTATCCAGCCAGTCCCAGCAGACCAGCAAAGATCCGGAATCTACTCCAAATTCTTTTTGGTACCAAAAAAGACAGGGGACTGGAGACCTATTTTGGATCTCAGCAGGCTGAACAAGTCTGTTCAAAGAACGAAGTTCCAGATGGTCACACTACAGTCCATTCTACCCTTTCTGGGTCAGGACAATTGGATGTGCTTTATAGACCTTCAGGATGCGTACTACCATATCAAAATGAACAGGCGCTCCAGAAGGTTTCTTTGCTTCCGGCTGGGAGCCAGTCACTACCAATTCAGAGCCCTGCCCTTTGGCCTCACCACAGCCCCCAGGGTGTTTACCAAATGCATGGCAGTGGTTGCGGCTCACCTGAGATGACAAGGATTCCAGGTGTTTCTATATTTAGATGACTGGCTCCTTACTGCCACCACCAGGTGTCCACTACTCTAGTCCAGAGATTATACTGTCCAAACTTGCAACGAGCTAGGTATCTCTATAAACTTTGAAAAGTCTGCCTTGTCACCTTGTCAGTCTATTACCTTCATAGGCACCATTTTAAACACTGTGGAGCTGTCAGCAAAACTGCCTGTACAAAGAGTTTCAGACATTCGCGAACATTGTTCAGATCCTACTACAGGAGAGCAAAGTCCAGGCCAAATTCGTACTAAAAACCTTGGGCCTCATGGCAGTAGCAATCACAGTACTCCCCCTAGCTCGCTTTCACATGCGGATCTTGCAGTGGATGCTATTTTTCCCAGTGGTCCTTTCAACAGCTTCCAATGTCACACAGCATTCTAATCACTCAGTCATGCAAAAGGCACCTTTCTTGGTGGATGGTCTCCCCTCAGGTACTTCAGGGCAGACCTTTTGTCCTTCCTCCTCCTGTTGCTACTGTGACAACGGATGCCTCCCTGATCGGGTGGGGGGGGGGCACTTTCAGTGCAGGACAGTCCAGGGCACATGGCAACCCTTCGTATGCCACCTGCACATAAATGTCTTGGAAATGAGAGCGGTACTTTTAGCGTTGCGGGCCCTTCAAGACTCTCTACCCACCGGGACTATTGCAATTCAGACAGACAATATGTCTGTAGTGTGGTACATCAACAAGCAGGGCGGAACCAGATCCTACCCCCTATGTCGAGAAGCACTCAGACTTTGGCAGTGGGTCGGTTTCTGGTAGCAATGCATATTCCCGGGAAGTCCAACTTCATAGCGGACAGGCTGAGCAGAGCTATTCTCATGCCCCACGAGTGGTCTCTCAACCAGCTAGTAGCGGAAAGAATTTTCAGAAGATGGGGTCAGCCTTGTTGCGACCTTTTCGCAACCCCTCAAAACAGCAAGTGCCAAGACTTCTTCACCCTCTTCCCTCTCCCAGGTCTTCCCCCCAGAGACACTCTAGTTCAGGATTGGCCCCGGGATCTTCTGTACGCTTTTCCCCCTTTTCCCTTAATTACTCCGTTAATCCAGAAAGCAACTGCTTTGAGATCCAGAATGATCCTTATTGCCCCTTACTGGCCTCGACAAATTTGGTTTCTGTTCCTGCAACGTCATATACTGGAACAGCCCTGGCACCTGGACCCAGTGCCAGATGATCTGACCCATCAGTCGGGCAGGCTGCATCAATCCCTTCAATCTCTCAACCTCAACTTGGTTGCCCCACTTCCAACCCTAGCCAGGCTTCCCTTAATCTCTCATTCAGTTTGTGACATCATTCTCGCTTCGCACAAGTCTGCTACCAGAAAGACTTATGCTAGCAAATGGAAGCATTTCTCTGTTTGGGCAGGGGAAAAACAAGTAGACCCCTTTACAGCTCTTGTCCAAACAGTTTGAGTTTTTGGCAGAATGTTTTCAAATGGGTTCTTCTTCAGCCACCATCAGAGTTCAGCTGGCAGCTATTGCAAATTTCCACGTTGGCTTGTCAGAGACTAGCATTATGTCCCACAAGCTTTGCAAAGCATTTCTAAAAAGAACCTTCTTACTTAGGCCTCCGGTAAAAGATCCTCCCCCTCCGTGGGACCTAAATTTGGTGCTGTCGTCTTTAATTCTCCCTCCTTTTGAGCCGGCGGCTTCCTGTTCGTTAAAACTGCTCTTGTGGAAAACTCTCTTCTTAGTAGCTATCACTTCAGCAAGAAGGGTATTGGAACTTCAAGCCTTTTGTGTTACCCTCCTTACCTTGTTTTTCACAAAGATAGAGTGTCACTTAGGACTAATCCATCCTTTTTACCCAAAGTACTCTCTGGAAAAAATCTGAATCAGACCATCAATCTTCCTGTCTTCTTCCCAAATTATACCAATAGGGCTGAACGAAAGTTACATTGTTTGGATGTTCACTGTCAATTACGCTTCTACCTGGATAGAACTAAGCAGACGAGGAAATCAGACCAGCTCTTTCTCTCTTACGCGGAAGGGAAGCAAGGCCTGCCCGTTTCCAAATAACCTTGTCCAGGTGGTTGACCTCTGTTATCATGTTGATTTACCAATTGAAGCATAAAGAGCTCCCTTCTAAGCCCAGAGCTAATTCAACCAGAGCATTAGCTTCTTCAGTAGCCTTTCAGGCAAGATTGCCCATGGATTCCATTTGTGCAGCGGCCACATGGGCCTCTCCTCATACCTTCATTTCTCATCACAAGCTGGACATGGCCTCCAGAATCCAGGCTTATTTTGGTTCCATGGGAGAGAAAGATATTTAATATGGTGTAATATCTATGCAAAGGAGAAAGCAAAACTAACCAATACAAAAAGAGCAGCACCAAAGATATTTGAAGAGAAATACAGGCAAAGGAATCCGGACATGGAAAACTTTACAATACAAAAAATAAGAAGACAGAGGAAAAATAGAAAAGGAGATTAGTAATGGAGTAGTTAAAGATATAGAAACTGAGGTTACGGAGTACCTTCCAAGTGAGGAATTCAGTGTAGAAAATCTAATTTAGAAAGCACCATGACAGGATAGAACAATGGACCTCCAAATTAAGGTGAAACCAGTGGAACAGGAAACAATTGGTCAGGTGCCATATGAAGCTATTTTGGAGCTTCCACGGGAAACTGGCATAAATGTTCACTTGAAGCTGGATAGCAAGGGAAGGTACAAGAAACTGTGGGAACTCTGAAGCAGTCAGAGTTCCCATATGACAGCGCAACAGATCTCACAGGACGAAACTGAAGAGAATGTGCCGCAGGACGATGCAATAGAGCTTTCTAGAGAATGCCCGCAAGAGGGAGTGTATAAATATTTGGGAATTGATGAAGGATTAACAATAAAAGATGAACAAATGCAGATAAAAATTGGAAAGGAATACTTTAAAAGACTTAAATTAACCCTGAAAACAGCACTGACATCTAGGAATAAAATCCAGGCTATAAACCAATTTTCTCTTCCTGTCCTAAGTTAGTTTTGGAATAATTGACTGGCCCCAAAACATGTTGGATAGATTAGATAGGAAAACAGGAAGGATGCTTCATGCTCACCAAATTATTTATAAAAATCTTTGCATACCAAGATTATATATTCCCCGTTCTGAAGGAGGGATGGCCCTCCTCGAAATTGATTACATGTATAGATCTGCAGTCATTGGACTCTACACGTCTGCTGACCTCACAAGACCTAAATGTGAACATTTTGAAACATGAGGAGAATAAATGTAAGATAACTTCCCTGCTTAGTCTAGCAGAAGCATATCAGTGTCAAACAAGAATGGAAATCAAACCACAAGTAGATAAAAATCGGGCAGCAACTGAATGTGCCAAAAAACAAAAGGAAGAATATAAGGTGAAGGATCTGATGAGAAGGCAGAAAATGTGGAAAGTGCATAAGTATAGTTGCAAGTGTAGAAAACTTCTGGAAGAACCTCATGTTGATCAGGAATCAACACAGGAATGGTTAAGGAGAGGCAAATTCAAACTAAGAGATGAAAGGTTAATATTGGCGGCACAAAATAGTGGGCTACGTACATGTTGGTTTAAAAAATCCATTGAACATGTGGTAGCAACAGACGACTGTAGGTTTTGTAAAACAGAATTAGAAACAGTTGCACACCTTGTTGCTGTTTGCGACATGCTAATAACAGGAGGACTGTATAATGAATGGCATGATAATGTGGCGAGACTGTTGCACTGGGGATTGTGCAAGGATTATGGTATTAAAGTGGCTGAAAAACACTGGAAACATGAGCCACAAAGCATCATAGAAAATAAAGTCTACATCGATTCATCTTCCCAACATAGTTACAGCCACCATGATCACAAACAACCATGTAGACCAGGTTGCTACTAGTACAGTTGATATAAAAAATGAATTTAAAAGTACATCCAGTAACTGGATGCGCAAAGGTATCTTCAGTTATTTATTATTTTATGTTTGTTTACTGGGAAAATCAGATTGGGCAGGAAGCCCATTTTCAGTCGAGGCCCGAGGAGAGAAGCCCCACTGTTTAACTTGTAATAATGCATATGACATATATAGCAGTACAGCAATACAACAGCAAATACATACTATGATCAAATTATAATACATCTGGTAGTAATTACATCTACTGTATTAATACATATAACAGTACAGGAAAACAGCAACAAAATAACCGCAATAGTTGATTAATAGTACAAGATACTAAGAAATATTAGTGAAATAAGTGATGTTTAGGGAAAAAGTAGGACCAAGTTATGAACATTTGTGTTGGAATTTTCCTGAGTGTAGCCAAGTATGGCTCAGCATGTCAGTATAAAAAGTTGATAATTAGTTCAGAGTTTTGATTGAGAATATATCCATGTTTCTATTTTAAGAAGAGGAATTTTAATTTAAATCCAATTTTGTGGTACTTCAGAGTAAGTAGATTTACCCATGTTAATATAAGAGGGAGATGAGCATAGACAGTAGGAATGGGTATGGAGTAAAGGATTGGGGTAAGGTGAGGGGGAGGGAAAGAGAAGAGGTAGGGAGAGCAGGAAAAGTGGGAGTGTTTTTTGGAATGGAATGACAGGGTGTGGGATGGGTAAGTAAAGAACTTTCATCCTGGTGCAGTGCAGGAGCATAGCCAGGTATTGTTTTAGGTGTTTCTTAAGAAGTACTTTGAAGCTGGAGGTATTCATGTTTCTAATGTGCTGAGGAATGGAATTCCATTTTTTGGCTATCTGATTGGAGAAGAGTGTCCACAGAGCTACTGTAGTCTTGGTGACTTTTAAGAGGAATTTGACAGAGGATCTTAATGTTCTGGAATTGGCGTATTCCTGAATTAGAGTTTTGAGTGCAGAGCAGTTGTTAGGCTTGTGGAGAATGAGGTCGGTGATTGTGAGTTGGTTTAGGGGTATAAGATTTGGTAGTTCAATCCAGATGAGTTCACGAAGGGCAGAGCATTGATGAGCTCTGTAAGGATGGCCTGTAACAAATTTTATTTTATTGTAGCATGAGTGTCATTTGCTCATGCCAGATTTTAGGAGGTTGGTGAAAATAGGGGAGGCGTAGAGAAGGGTGAATTTGAGATGGGTCCTGGCTATTGATAGGTATTGTATGTAAGGTACGGTCTGGATCTATCTACATATATATATATACACATATATATAAAATGACCCTAACTTTTTATGGATGTTTTTGATGGTGCTATTTTTTAGGCCGGCATCTATTACCCCCAGGAGCTTATTTTCTACTGATTCAATTTTGGCTTTGTTGGAGTAAATGGTGAAAGGGGGTAGGGAGGTGTAGTCTGTTGGTGTTGGAGAATAACATTAGATGTGATGTTGTCCTGCCTGACCTTCATTCTTACTAGGTTGGCTTTGGATCTGATCCTGGGATCTGTCTTGGCCTTATTTACAAGTTCGAGGCTCTCTGCCAGCTTGTGGCTAAGTCCCTCTCCCAGTATACACTAGAACTATCTTCAGATCTCATTTGCTGCTAAACAGATTGTGCGTTCCTCTGCTAGCTCTGGCTAAGTATAATAGTTTTTGTTTATCTTTGCTAACTCTGAGTGTTGAGATAACTAGATCTTTAGCTATTATAACTGAGCAGATTTCCTATTATTGGATACTTTCAAGATGAGCTGTTTATTGGTGATTTTGGCCATTGTGTATCTGCTAGGCCTTGTTTCCCTTCCCGGTATCTGAATTTTTGTATTCGTCTTGTTCTGTAATAGTTCAATTTAGAGAACTCTTAATCAGTCCGTTTAAGTTAGAAGACTAAGTGTTTTCCCCTGCTGTGTGTTTTGTGTCAGCGCCCATTTAAGTTAGAGGGCTTAGTCCTGTTTTTACCTCGTTTGTGTTATATATATTTTTCTTTAGCTTGACCCATTTAAATTAGCAGGTCCAGCACTTCTCCCTTGTTTTTTGATTGTTGTTGTTCTTGACCTAAATAATGTCAGATAGAGAGTCTAGGCAATGGGTTTTGAAAAGTACAGTAAGAAAATACCCCTTAGTGATAAACACACCCTTTTTGTTTATTGTCTTGAAGCTGTCCATCTCCAGGAGTCATGCTCTGTCATTCCTTTAATCATAGACCCCCCCCCCCCAGAGAGGAAGAATAAGTTGATAATGAAAGGTCTTTTCAAAACCCCCTTCTCAGAGGCACTGGAGGTAGGTATGAGTTCACCTAAATCAGACAAGTCTCCTGCAAAATCTGACAAGTCAGAATAATCTGTTAAAAGACCTTCCCCATGTGCTTCTTTGGATCCAGCATATAAAAATACCCAAATTGTCTTCAGATCCGAGAGCTACTGGATCAAAGCCCCATCAGCTCCGACCCCTTCTTACTCGGTGCCAATGGATTTTGAACTTAGGCGCTGGTCTTCTACCTTAGAGTTGGTATGGTATCTTCTATTTTGAAGTCTCCTATTCTTCAAAAAGCAAAATCTCCCACCCCCTCAACTCGGACTTCTAGGAGTCTTTCAGATGACATGGATCGGGTGGTATAGAGATTACCTCCGACACCGGCGCAACCAAATTACTGTTGGATCTGACCCCCAGAGCTTCAGATCCTATGACATCAACCTCCTCTGCTCCATGTCCTCCTCTGATCCAACCTCTAGCTTCAGAGTCAGATGAACCGGCGTTGGTATTAGTGGAACTGTTGGATCTGAGATCCACCTCGGATTTCATGGCTCCAACATCCTCAGCTCCATCTGAGCTGGAGGAGTCTAGGAGTTGACGCTCTCCAGTCGGTCCAGAGGGGTAAGTTGGATAAGACAGCTGACTGATTCAACTATGCCTCTCAGAGTCTCTGCTTGGGTGAGTTTGGCTCCTACCTCTGCCTCGCGTCCATCGTCCTTGGTTCCGAGGTGCTTTCGGCTATATCCTGGGATCAGGGATATGGTGGCTTTTGAGGTCACGGGGTGGGTGCTGTCTCCACAAACAGGTCTGCAGTCCTCTCCAGATGTTCCTCCCCTCAGAGCACTGGTTCCTGCCTCTTTACCTCCACATACACAAGGCACCCCTCACTCTTCCGAAACCACCCCAGGGTACCCTTCTGAGGAGGTCCCTTGGAAGAGATTGTGCAAGAGGAAGTGCTTAGACTCCCCAGAGGAATCTGTCAATTCTGATATGGACCTCAGTGATACTGAGAGTTCCCCACGGTCATCTCCTGATGATGTCTCCTTTGGAGACATCCTGGAAACACTTACAGAGGTGGCTGGAAGCCCTCCAACCCTTCGGTAGAGGAGTCTGCATACCTGAAGGCCTTTGGGTCTCACCCTTCCACTTCTTGAGTGTCTCTGCCTTTTGACAAACTTCTAGACCTGGTTTCTGGAATGGTGTGGGAGTCCCCAGATTCACTGGAACCTATCCCTAGGAGGCCAAACAAGTTTATCACATCTCTGTCTGACAAAACTTTAAAGGAGTCCCAGTTGATGCCATGGTCGTGGCGGTGGCCACTAAGAAAAAACTCTGACATCATCTTCTGTCCATCCCCTGAACAAGGAGTTCAGGACTATGGACAGGTATGGAAAGTCCATTTTTTTCTCAGTGGCTTTTTCTCTTAGATCGTTTAATTCTTATCATTTTAAGATTGAGGAAAAATCTCCTGAAAGAGCTAAGAGATACTCTCCTAGGTACAGTAGCTGAAGGCGTTACTGACAAGGTATCCTCTCAGCTCACTACCTTAAATTCAGTAGTTAATGCATCCATAAGGCTCATTTCATATGCAGCAAATGGTGCGAGTAGAGCAGTGGGTTCTGGAATTTCCCTAAGAAGACATTCTTGGATGTACTTATGTGACTTCACGGAACCTTTTGTCTTCCTTTATAAATGCCTCATTTGATGGTTTTCTTTGTTTGGGCCTAAAGTGGAAGACGCACTGACCAGGTGTGAACAGGAGGGAAAGACTCTGCTGTATGAGTCCGTTTTTTCATGCCTTCTAGACCTTATCCCAAAGGTCAGAGAGGTAGTGGTAAAATGTGGTTCTGAAAATCACAGAAATCTTTTCAGGGCACACATGGTTAATCTTCTCCCAGAAGCAGAGGTGGAAGCAATAATGGAACGCACCAACCTCAGGGCAGAGGGAGATGTGCAAAATCAGGGTGACAGAGAATCTTTATTTGGTAGGGCCTTTCAAGGCTCCTGAAAGGAGGCCCAAATGTCCAGCTCTGGAGGCAGTTGGGGGTCATTTATCTTTGTATCCAGAAGCCTGATGATAAATAAGAGAAATGGGTACAAAACATCCATATCCAGGTGATACATCATCCTTTTTCCCATTTCCCCCCAAAGATGAAAAAAAACTTTCAGACGTTGCACCCAGTCACAAGGAATAGGCAACTCGAGAAATTCAAAAGTTACTAGACAAGAGTCACCCAAAAGGTATCCGCAGACCCAGTAGGATTTGGAACATATTCAAGATTCCTCAGTTCAAAAGAAAACGGGACTGGAGACCAATTTTGGATTTCAACTTTCTTAAATTAGTAAAGAAGAGCAAGTTCTGGGTGGTGACACTGCAGTCTATACTCCCATTTTTGGGAAGACAATTGGATGTGCTTGATAGATCCTCCAGGATGCATAGCACTACATTAAAATGGACAGGCGATCCAGGAGACACTTGTGGTTCTGGCTGGGAGCCAGTCACTACCAGTTTTGTCCTCTGTCCTTTGGTCTCACTACAGCACCCAGTGTGTTCACCAAATGTATGGCAGTAGTAATGGCTCACTTGAGACAACTAGGATTCTGGGGGTTTCCATACTTAGATGACTGGCTCTTAACCTCCACAACCAGGCATCAGCTAATCAAACCCAGAAATACAACCTTGCAACTCTACTCCCACCTAGGGATTATGATAAACTATGAAAAATCCTCTCTAGAGCCTTCTCAGCATTTGGTATTTATAGGGGCAGAATTAGACTCTGCACGCATGGTGACTTTCACCAGAAAGGATACAATCACTAAGATGCCATGTTGTTACATCTTTTAAAAAGGGAGAAAGCCAAAGTGAAGATGGTCCTCAAGACTCTAGGGATCGTGGCAGCAGCGATGATTTTGGTCCCCCTGGTACATCTGCATATGACTTAAGCGTTCTTAAATGGTTGCTGTTCACTTGGTGGTCAATGCAAGAACTGCCGATGTCCCACAAAATAATCATAACATAAACTTGCAAGAAGGCTCTTCGATGGCTACACTGCTCTCAAGTGACTCTAGGTTGACCATTTTTTTTCCCCTAACCTGTAGCCATGACGACCACAGACACCTCTCAGGGTGGGGGCATTATCTGGGAAAGACTGTCCAAGGCACCTGGCAGGATCATGAGGCCCATTTGCACATCACTGTCCTAGAGATGAGAGCAGTGCTTTTAGCACTACTAGTACTCCAGGACTTTCTTCCCCTGGGAACCATTGCAATCCAGACAGACATATCAGTTGTATGGTATATAAACAAACAAGGAGGAACCAGATCTTACCCCCCTTTGTCGAGAGGCCCTGAGAGTATGGCAATGGGTAACCTCTTCCCAATGTTTTCTGATAGCAATGCACATCCTGGGGAAATCCTACATGATAGCAGACAGGCTCAGAAGAGCGATTCTTATGCTTCATGAGTGGTCCCCGAAACAAGTAGTAGCAGAAAATATTTTCTGCAAATGGGACTAGCCTTGCTGCAACCTGTTTGTGACATCCATGAATACCAAGTGCAGCAGCTACTTTGCCCTCATCCCTCCTCTGGAGTCAAGGGATGCACTTGTACACAATTGGTCCCCTGGTCTCCTCTATGCCTCCCCCTTCCACTAATTCCCAAAGTCCTTCATGAAGCCAGTTGTGTGGGAAGGGACTTGATACACATTGCTCCATACTGGCCTCGACAAATCTGGTTCCTCTTCCTGTGGCCTCAACTTCAGGAAGAGCCATGGATCCTGGACCCAGTTCCAGACCTTCTGACTCGTGCATTAGGGACTCTTCACCCTTCCCTTCAGACCCTCAAACTGACAGCATGGCTGCTCCAATTCCAGTGATAGCCAGGTTTCCAACCCTCTCCTCTCAAGTTAAACACATCCTTCTCTCTTCCCATAAGGCATCAGTAAGGAAGATTTATAAGAGCAAATGGAAAAGATTCTGCCTGTGGGCTAAAAATAGCCATGTTGATCCTTTCTCTGCTCCTGTTACTTTCATCTTGGACTTCCTAGCAAACCTTTTTAATGATGGTACAACTGCAGCCAATATTAGGGTTCAGCTAGCAGTGATCTCCAATTTTCATGTAGGTGATTCTGGCTCCAACATAATGTCTCGTAAACTATGCAAGGCCTTCCTCAATGGTACTATGCTATTGCAACCACATATCAGAGACCCTCCAGCACCATTGGACCTAAATTGTGTTCTATTTCTGATTTTTTTTCTCCCTTTGAACCAGCATCTTCTTGCAAGTTAAAATGTTTGACTTGGAAAACCATTTTCTTGATAGCAGTAACATCTGCTAAAAGGGTGTCAGAGTTGCAAGCATTGTCTACAAAGCCCCCATATTTACTTTTCTAAAAAGGTAGGGTGTCTTTGCGAACAAACCCCTCATTTTTACCTAAAGTAGTTTGAGACAAATTTAAACCAAAGTATAGTTACCATTTTTCTTCCCAAATTTTGTAAACAAGGCAGAGTACATGTTGCACCAGCTTGCTGTACATTGTTAAATGTATACCTACATAGGATCTCAGAATTCCAAAAATCTGACCAGTTGTTTCCTTTTAAGATTCTAAGAAAGGATGATCTGTCTCTAAAGTTACACTTTCTAAATGGCTATATCAGACTGCATAGCTTTTATTTACAAGTCTCAAAATAAGGAACTTCCAAAAAAAGTTAAGGCCAATTCTACAAGAGCCATTGCAACTTCTTCAGCCTTTTTGGCTAAACTACCAATTGACACCATTTGTACTGCAGCAACATGGGCTGCACCTCATAATTTATCACTCATTACAAAGTTGATTTGGCTTCCAGGAAAAAAAGCCTCCTTTGGATACATTTTTATTTTTTATTTTTTATTTATTTAACATTTGTTGACCGGGAATGTCCGACTAGGTTCCACAGAGCCTGTTTTCAGCGGAGGCCCGGGGAGAAATGCTCCAGAATGCACATGGTTCTGAGAAATATCCTCCCATGAGCCACCCAGAATTCAGTGTGCTAGGGACACTGTCCCAACCTAGTAAGAATGAAGGCGAGATAGGACAACATCATGTCATCATCATCTTTTGGCTGTTCCCGTTAGTGGTCGCCACAGCGGATCATCTGTTTCCATTTCTTCCTGTCCTCTGCATCATGCTCTTTCACGCCAACCTCCTGCATGTCCTGTCTCACCACATCCATAAACCTCATCTTAGGCCTTCCTCTTTTCCTCTTACCTGGCAGCTCCATCCTTAGCATCCTTTTCCCAATATACCCAGCATCCCTCCTCAGCACATGTCCAAACCAACGCAATCTCGCCTCTCTTGCTTTGTCTCCAGACTGTTCAGCCTGAGCTGACCCTCTAATATACTGATTCCTAATCCTGTCCATCCTAGTCACACCCAGTGCAAATCTTAACATCTTTAACTCTGCCACATCCAGCTCTGACTCCTGCCTTTTCGACAATGCTACCGTCTCCAACCCATATAACATAGCTGGTCTCACTACCCTCTTGTAGACCTCCCCTTTCACTCTTATTGGTACCCGTCTGTCAAAAATCACTCCTGACACACTTCTCCACCCATTCCACACTGCCTGTACTCTCTTCTTCACCTCTCTTCCACACTCACCATTAATCTGAACTGTTGATCTATCATGTACTTACCATAATATTCCATGTGTGTTGACCATCTTTTGCCTTCATTCTTATATCCCACCCTCCTTCCCTGCACTTATTTCCTAGAAGACCGGGTCTACACAAATTGGACTATTTTGCCCCTCTGTCCTACTGTAGCCTTGGTGTCTTTCCATGAAGTACACATAATGATATTTTTTAGGGCAAACAAGATCTGAGGATAGTTCTAGTGCATGCTGGGAAAGGGACTTATCTACTAGCTGGTAGAGAGCCTCAAGCTTGTAAATAAGGCCAAGACTGATCCAAATCCATCCTAGTAAGAATGAAGGCAAAGATGGACAACACACGTGGAACATTATGGTAAGTACATAACTTTTTTGTTTTGTTAGGGTTAAGTATGAGAAGTCTGTCAAGTGAACAGACGAAAGTGCTTACTCTAACTGCTTTGGATTCTTGGATTATCTATTTTTATGAACTTTGTCTTGGTTGCAGCATTGTAGATATTCTATGTTCAATAAAACTACTTGTTTTGGAAGGATTCAGCCTTTTGGTTTGCCTGTGTCAGACTTGGATTGGCTTTTTTATGTTTGGGATGTTTGGGTTAGCTCAAGTAGTTGTGGTATGGATGGAGCAGAGCAAATAAGGGTAGTGTCATCAGTGTGCTATACAATCGTGTCTAAGTGGGTGGCTGTTGCAAGTCTGTCTGTGAATATGGTGAAAAGTAGAGGACCAAGGATTGAACCCTGTGGTATTCCGAGACTGGTAGTAGAGTAGAGCAGTAATTTTGCCACTTAACTGCTTGTTGGCAGTTAGTTTAGTAGTTCTGGAACAAAGAAAGAGCCTGAGAGAGGTTTACGGATATCTCTTCTTTGAGTTGTTTGGGGTTGGATACTGTATTGAAAGCTTTAGACATGTCGAGAAAGATAGGAGGATACATGGTTACTGTTGTTCCTGAGCTCATTGATGGTGTTGGTAAAACTTATTAGAGCAGTTGTAGTACTATGTTTGAGTCTAAAGCCAGGGTGTGTGCTGTTGAGCAAGTTATTGCTTTTAAAGTAGTCAGTGAGTTGACTATGTACACATTTCTCAAGAATTTTGGCCAGTGGTGAGAGTATTGCTATTGGACGATAATTTGAGAAGTCGGTAGATCGGCCACCTTTTTGCAGGGGAATGATGCAAGAGATTTTTCAAAGTTTGAGGATACATTTTTCTGATATGGACCTGTTAAGGAGAGAGAGATAAGATTTGATATTGATTCCGCTACCAGTTTGAGATATTCATTTGTGAGTTGGTCAATGGCTAGGGATGTGGGGTTTTGTTTTTGTAGAAGTTTTTTGATGGTGCTTGTGACATCTGTGCACTGGCCCAGCAATCAAGGAGCCTCCATCCTCAACACTAACACCAGTGAGGGCCGTCTATATAGGGAAAGGATAATAAATACACACACAGTAAATTACAATTTCCCTTAAGAGCTCACAGAGATCACAGTCAGTCTGGGGCTGGTTTCTCCCTTTCTCTCCAGGTCCCCAATAAGACTCCCCACTGGCACAGCTATAGGGCCCAGATCTCAGCCTATTGGGCAAGCTAAAACCTTCAGCACCCTCTCTGTCCAACCAATGCTTCGTGTCCCTGCCCAAGTAGCTGACACACACACACTTTGAGATAAGAGTTTATACAACCACACAGACACTCCTGTGGAAGTCTGGCACAGGTTCTCCAGCTGTGCCCCTTTTACCGAGAATATACGGTAGAAATCATTGCCACCACCCAGCTAATATTTATCAGCTACTCAAAGGCTCTAATGAAGGGCGTCCAATTATTACTGTGCAATATTATCATCCAACTGGTAAGTGCAACCAAACAGTCCAGACTTATTTGGAATGACTTGGTACAGTATTACTATATACATACAATGTACTCTTAGAGCTTGAATTATCTCTACACAAAACAGCCACAGTTGAAAGGTTTAAAAATATTTAACAAATAATAAATACACAAGGCAATACTTTGTACTACACAGTGCTAGTCAAGTGTTCAGAGATCACAGAGAAATACTTAACATAATACTGTAGAAAAGTTCTGACATCACAGAAAAACAAAAAAACTAGTCTAATTTTCCTATTTCCTAGCTATATCTAAGAGAAAACACAGTTCTAAAATCCTACTTCCATTTAGACACAGGCAGAGCTGGTTGATGGATGTTCTCAAGACAAATGCTCTAATGCTCGCATTCTTTCTGTCCTTAAAATGATAACACAGTACCACTGATTCATTTCAGATTACATCATTTCTTTCTGGTTCCCAGGTTAACAGATTCTCAGAGGTTAATAGCCCTTGATCTTGCAGTTGGTCATGAAGCCAGAACAATAAAAGAATTTATACATGCAAATTCTATCAATTATCTCTGGTCTCAAGACAATAGCCAGAATTCCTTCATCCAGACATATCGGCTCCAAGTTTTGACATCAAAGAATTGACTTACTAGCTTTGTTATAGCAGAGTGCACTTTTGTCACATTTTTGCAGTTCCACATTTAACACCATTTTTTTCCATTTAAGAGTACAGGCCTGTGGCTTATATTAATATTTACAAATTCAGAATTATCTACAAAATTCTGTCTGGCTAGTCTGGCAGTCTTCACCCCCCCCCCCCCAGAGAATGCAAGCTAGTTTTTCAAGTGACCCTTGAGAAACGTTGCTTGAGAGGGTTAGGTCTGAGTATACCTTACCCTGTTCCCTGTCTTGAGAGCCCATCTGCATTGGCATTGCTAATCCCACTGTGGTGCTGCACTAACACATATGCTTACAACCCTAGGCTCCATCTTAGCAACTTGGCATTTTGCTGGCTCTGTGTAACCATGTTAGGGGGTGGTGATCTGTCACTACAGTGATTTCTCTTCCATACGGATAAGGCTGACGTTTCTGCAGTGCCCATACTATGGCTAGACATTCCTTTTCTACAGCTGCATAGCATTCCTCTCTGGGTTGGAGCCTACAACTGAGATAAACCACTGGATGCTGCTCTTCTGAAGAAATCTGTCCAAGTACAGTCCCCACCCCATGATTTGAAGCATCCACCTGCACAACAAATTCTTTGTAATCTGGGCTGGCTAACACAGGGAGCCCTCGCAAAGCTTCCTTAAGCACCTGGAATATCGGCTCACATGCTGGGGTCCACACTACCTTATCTGGCCTGTTCTTCCTTGTCAGGTCTGTGAGGGGAGCAGCTATTGTACTATAACTGGGGACGAAGTTTCTGTAGTACCTTGCTATCCCTAAGAATGCCCTCACCTGATTTTTGGTAACAGGTTCAGACCATGCCTGGATGGCTTCTACTTTGGCATGTTCTGGCCTGATCTTACCACTCCCCACTCTATATCCCAGGTAGGAGACCTCTGCTATACCCACCTGCCATTTGCTCAGCTTAATGGTCAACCCTGCCCTCTGCTGCACCAGGTGGGTGCTCCCTGGTTTCCCAATGAACATGTCCCCAAACCCCTGTAACACTGCTCTGAGTTCTCGAACCTGGGTAGGAGATAGCTGCTGGGACATTGCTACCCCTTTCACTGAGGTGTCAGTCCAAGCCTCACTGAGATCATCAGTCACCAGATCTCCCTCAGACTTCTCTTGCAGTCCACTGCAAATGCTCAGCAAAAGGGACACCCTATCATGGTACGGTTTCATCATGTTGACATGTTACAATTTGTGCCCCTGCTTCCTGCCTAGCAGTTCCACCATGTAGTTAACATCACTTACCTTTCTTAACACCTTGTAGGGTCCCTCCCAAGCTGCTTGCAGCTTGTGCCTTGAGAGGAATGAGAACCATCACCTGCTGCCCCACAGCATACTCTCTAGCTCGAGCATTCCTGTCATAACACACATTTTTCTGTTGTTGGGCTTCTGCTATTTTCTCCTGGGCCAAGTCCATGAGTGCCCTGAACCTTGTCATGAGGTTTAGGACTTATGCCACAACAGACTCCTTGTGAAGTTCACAATCACCTTCCCACTCATCTTGAATTAAATCTAGAGGTCCCCTCACCCTGTGCTCATACAGCAACTCAAAGGGTGAAAAACCTGTGGATTCCTGGGAAACCCCTCTGTAAGCAAACAGATGGGGCAAATATTTGTCCCACTCCCTCTTAAACTGGCCTGCAAATGCCCGTAGCATGGACTTGATTGTAGAGTTTAACCTGTCAACAAGACCATTAGTCTGGGGATGGTAGGGGGATGGTCTTCAAGTGCTTCACCCTACAGTACTTCCACAGACAAGCCAGCAGGTCTGACATGAAATTGGCACCTCTGTCAGTCAGTATTTCTTTTGGGAAACCTACCCTGCTGAAAATCTCTAACAAAGCATTTGCCACCTTCTCTGCCTCAATGGAGGACAAAGCCACTGCCTCAAGGTATTGTGTAGTATAATCCACTACTACTAGGATATACTTGTTCTCTGTGGAACTTAGGGTACTCAGAGACCCCACAATATCCATAGCTACCCTCTGAAATTGCTTTTCAACCACAGGCAAAGGCATCAAAGGGGCTCTCACCTTGTCTCCTGCCATGCCTACCTTTTTGCACTGCTTACAGGTCCTGTAGTACCTTGTTACATCTCTGGAAATTCCAGGCCAATAGACGTTCTGCATAATGTTTCTTTGTACGTTTTATGCCCGTATGACCTGCAAAGGGAATGTCATGGGCTATGGCTAGAAGCACCAGACGGGTAGGCTCTAGGCACTACCAACTGCCGTACCCTCTCACCTTCTAGCCCTCCCTCAGCGGTCCACTCTTTATACAGTAACCCTGTGTCCCAGTATACAGATTCCTCCTTCCCTTGAGAATCAGGTGCCTTACTAGCTACCTGCCTTGGGCCTTGCAATGTAGGGTCTGAGAGCTGAGCCTGTCTCAACTCTGTGTTTGTAACCCTTCCCAGCTCCCCTTCCACTGGAAGTCTGGCATCCTGTGACAGTGGTGCCTCACTGTCAGCCTGAGTACTACCACTCACCTCTTCTTTTGCAGTCCCTCTGTCCAAGGGAACATCAGTAACCACAAGCAGCTGTGGCTCACCTTCAGTCTCACTGCTACAGCATAGCTTTGTCCCTGAAGTAACCGCCTCACCAGTCCTGGCTGCAAGTATGAGGTCCATCTGGGTCTCCCCCAGGCTACCAGATCCACATGCTTGCCTCCAAGCCTGACTGAGTGTAACTGCATGGGTGCATGGTACTGCATTATCAAAATCATTCCCTATCAGGACATCTGTAGGGATATCCTCAAACACACCTACTTGCTGGTTTCCTTTTCCACCCTCCCAGTCAAGGTAAACCCTAGCCAAAGATATTTGGAATTGGGTCCCTCCTAAATATCTGACTGGAGTAGACTGCTCAGGCAAGTAGTGCTCCTCTGTAACCATGGCAGGCTTTACAATAGTTATGTCAGAGGCTAACTCTCTTTTAGCAATGGCCTCTCTGCCATTCACTACAATAGGATATAACCTCTTGTGGTAGTTTGGTATTCTTGTTGTCCTAAGACAACCTACTATTGGCATTTTGTCTGTCCCACTTTCTGGCTCTCATCTTTTGTTCCCCACCTTGCCTCCGTGGACATCTTTATGCCACATGGCCTCACTGGTTATATTCAAAACATTTAACCCTAGGTTCTGAATGTGTACCTGGACTAGTGGCTTCCCCTGCTACTGGCTGATTCTGTTGGGGCAGTCTGTGCTGCCCACTATGGGTTCCTTTAGACCCATGAGCTGTACTGGGGGTCCCTTTCCTGTGCAGGGATGCCCTGCTTGCTAGGTATAGGTCTCCCTTCTTCCCCAACTCATCTGAAGTAGAACATTGTCTATCAGCTAACCAGATCCTCATGTCCTCAGGCAAAGTGCTAAGGGCTTGTTCCCTCACCAAAAGGTCTACCAGCCCTTCAAAAGTGGTGACCTGACCCACTCACCCACCTATAAAAAATAAGTGCTCAGTTCGGCAACATATTCACACACACTTTCATTTGCCTTGCGTCTATTCTCATGAAACATTTTCCTATATGTTTCAGGAGTTAGCTTAAAACATTCTAACAAGTGATTTTTAACAGCAGTATAATCAAAATATTCACAATCAGCAAGTTTAGACAACATAGTTACAGCTTTACCATGGAGTAAGGGGGTCAGGAACCATACACAGAGCCTTTGGTCAGCATCATACTGTTTACAAACCCTCTCAAACACATGAATGAAACTATCATAATTATCCCCCTCTTTAAACTGCAAAATAAATTTACTGACTTTTTGTGCTTCTGGGGTACAGTTACTCCCTTCCCCATTATCTCCCTGACTCTGGCAAAGAGCCAGCATCTCCTTCTCATGCTGCCTCTGCCTCTCCTTTTCCTCATCTTCCAGGTGTAGCAGTTTCTCATTCTTCTCAGCCTGCAAATGTCACAGTTTCTCCTTGTCTTCACTCTCAAGACGCCTCAGTCTCTCAGCTGCTTCTAGTTCCAAAAGCCTGGCCTCCAACTCAAGTCTGTTTTGCTCCAAATAGATTTTTAAGTCCTCTGCAGAAAGGTTGAGCTGTCCATTATGTGTGTGTGTGGTACATCTCCACTGCCAGTCTGATCATCCTCTTGGTTGCTGTTTTCTGATGCAGCTGTGACCAAAGTTGCAATCATGTCTGCCTTAGTCATGTTTCCATTCACCAGTCCCCTAGCCTGGCACATCTCAGCCAGCTGGCTCCTTGTCAGCTTTCCATACTCCTCTGCTGACATGCTACCTGCTCTGCCTGACTAAGCTAACAAAAGAAATAAAACAATTGTGATCTGAACTTAAGTATTCACTGCATGGCTGATTTAGAGTACAAAAATACCTTCAGTGATCACTGTACACATGCTACAGGAATTCGCTCTACCCACACTACTACGAGCTAATTAGTATTTGCCAACCAATTAATATGTAGTGTGGATATCCCATCACTGCCAAATAATTAATATGTGATGCTCGTGCACTGGCTCAACAATCAAGGAGCCTCAGTCCTCACCACTAACACCAGTGAGGGGCATCCATATAGGGAGAGGATAATAAATACACACACAGTAAAGTACAATTTCCCTTAAGAGCTTACAGAGATCACAGTCAGTCTTGGGCTGGTTTCCCCTTTTCTCTCCAGGTCCCCAATAAGACTCCCCACTGGCACAGCTATAGGGTCCAGATCTCAGCCTAGTGGGCAAGCTAAAGCCTCCAGCACCCTCTGTCCAACCAGTGCTTTGTGTCCTTGCCCAAGTAGCTCACACACACACACACACACACACACACACACACACACACACACACACACACACACACACACTCTTTGAGATGAGTTTATACAACCGCACAGACACTCCTGGGGAAGGCTGGTACAGGTTCTTCAGCTGTGCCCCTGTTACCCAGACTATACTGTATTAATCACTGTCACCATCCAGCTAATATTTATCAGCTACTCAAAGGTCCTTTTGAATTGTGTCCAATTATTACTGTGTAATATTATTATCCAACTGGTAAGTGCAACCAAACTGTCAAGACTTATTTGGAGTGACTTGGTACAGTAGAAGTGTAAAATTATCTCTACACAAAACAGCCACAGCTGAAATGTTTAAAAATATTTAATAATAAATAAAAACACAAGACAATACTTTTTACTACACAGTGCTAGTCAAGAGTTTAGAGATCACAGAGAAATACTTAAAATAATACCATAGAAAAGTTCTGACATCACAGAAAAAAAACAAACTAGTCTATCTTCCTATTTCCTAGCTATATCTAAGGAAAAACACAGTTCTAAAATCCTACTTGCATCTGGACACAGGCCGAGCTGGTGATGTTGGATGTTCTAAAGACAAATGTTCTAATGCTCTCATTCTTTGTCCTTAAATTGGTAACACAGTACCACTGATTCATTTCAGATTCCATCATTTCTTTCTGGTTCCCAGGCTAACAGATTCTCAGAGGTTAAATAGCCCTTGATCTTGCAGCTGATCAGGAAACCAGAACAATAAAACAATTGTTGCAGCGGTTAGCATTGTCGCCTCACAGCAAGAAGTTCTCTCGTTCGATTCTCTGCTGGAGTGCCTTCTGTGTGGAGTCTGCATGTCCTCCTTGTGGTCAAGTGACATATAAAGACATGCAGGTAGGTGCGTGTGTGAATGGGTGTACCTTCTTTGAAGGTTGGGTGTCGGGCTGGCAACTCGGCACCGTAAAAATCTACCAATCGTTAGCGGACTGGAGTTCCGCTATGGCGAACCCTAACTGGGAAAAGCTGAAAGACATTACTATACATGCAAATTCTAGCAATTAACTCTGGTCTCAAGACAATAGCCAGAATTCCTTCATCCAGGCCTATCAGCTCCAAGTTTTGACATCAAAGTATTGACTTATTAGTGCACTCTGCTGTAACAAAGCTATCACATTTTTGCAGTTCCACATTTAACACCATTGTTTCCCATTTAAGAGAACAAGCATGTAACTTATATTAATGTTTACAAAGGACAGAATTATCTACAAAATTCTATCTGGCTAGGCTGGCAGCCTTCACCTATCTTCACGGTGCTGGTCTGTATTGGTCTGATGCAAAAGTATTAGAGTCAGAAGGTATTAATGAGGATGAGTTGTCAATTTTTACTAGGGATAAAATTGAATTTTTAAAGTGCAAATTAAATTGAGATGATATACTTTCTTTGGTATTTGTGGTGGTAGGAGATGGTATAGTGGTTTGACCAGGATTTAGGATCTGTTTTAAGGCTGCACAGAATTGTAAGGTTATTTTGATGCTTCTGTTGGGTTGATGTGTAGTAGTCTTTTTTTTTTTTTTTTTTTGTCTTTTCCGATTTGATTTTTGGCAAGGTTTTATGTTGGTATGAATTATAGCAGGTTTGGCTTTTGGTGTCATGATAGTGAAACCAAGCTTTGTCTCTCTCTTTAAGATGTAATGTATCCTTGGATAACCATGGTAGCTTCTTTGCTTTAACCTGGATTTGTCTAAGGGGTGCTTAAGAGTTTAGCATTGTAGGAAAGTTTTATTGAAGTATTTACTATAAAGCACTCTCTAAACAAACTGGTAAAATGAACACAAAGGCAAGCTTACTGTGGTTGCTTTACACACAATCCTTTAATGTTAGCGCTTTTGTTGAGGCCAGTACCTCAACTTCTTCAGATAACTCAACAATACAAGACAGACTTTTTATATGTCATGTCCAATTAAGCAATTAGTTCAAACAATTCACATTTAAAGGTACCTTGACTAGAAAAGCCTACATGTGGGTAAAATTCTCTTATAAAATCTTTCCTAGTTTTATAATATAAAAATATATAAATATATACATATATATATATATATATATATATATATATATATATATATATATATAAAAAGTAATACAACACACTCTAAACAATGTTTAAAATATTTGAGAATCTTTAGGATGTTTAAAATAATGATACCATAAAAATACCAATAAAAAATACAAAAAATGGTGCAAAACAAGTGGACAAAGAATACCGTACATTCATAAGCATGCAGGTTTTAGATAAATATGAATATCACAAAACCTATTATACATATGTATCTATTATCTACCTAATTAATGCCTTTAATTTCAAAATGTATTTTATAGAGACAAATTTATTCAACCCCGGGGGTAAGTGTGCAAAAGTACAAATTTGTCACATGAGCTCACTCTCTTCTAATGTCAACTCCCATGCCCCCCCCCATGTGTAGGATTGTCTAATATATGCCTAGCTAGGGCATTTGTTGTACATTTCTGAATATTATATTGGTGCTCATAAATCCTCTGTTTTAATTGTACTGGCTATATGCCGTTTTTGGTTCTGCTGCTTCCCGGCTAATAGTAAAGGGGTTTTTCTGCTATTTCATCACTTTGAAGTACTTCTTGTCTGTCAGTAACAGTACTATAATTTTTCCTATATTGATATTATCAGGTTTCTACTGCTTTCCTGTCCTTTGTTTGCTGGTTTTTAAACGCGCTGTGACTTCTGACTGTAGAAAGGGAATTTTAATTTTCACACTAGTGTTTCTGTTTTTGCATTGCTTGGGTACCTGTATTGAAACCCTGCACATGATGTTCTTCGTCTTCCATTGCTGCAGTCCTTACTATTGGGTATAGTCCGCATCCAGTCGGCCCGAATACCAGAGTATAAGGCTGACGTCGGTCAGGGCGCATTAGACTGACGTCAGTACGTCAGGGTACTAATGCGCATGACCGGCGTCATATCCTCAGTCTTTTTTGCCGCGCTGTCCGATGCAGAAGCAGTTTTGCGAGTGCAGGTTGGCGTTCTGAAATATTTCCGAAACCGGAGTTTCAGACCGAATCAGAGTTGGCTAAGTACCCGTTGGGAACATTTTTGTTTTTCTTGCCTCAGTATTTAACCGGATGTCAGAAAAAGTGAATAACTGTATTTCTTGTGGGAAACAAATACCTCATAGGGATTACCATACATTGTGTATACCTTGTTTAGGGCCTGAGCACGACGTTGTTGGTTGCCGCTCTTGTGCTAGGTTTAACAAACGCACTATTAAGAGGAGGTTAGACTGTGCCAGATTAGTGTTTGGGAAGCGTTGCAATTATAAAATGCCGTCGGATGCTCCGGCGCCGCTTCCAAGAAGCGCAGGGACAAAACAGCGAAGCCTAGGGTTGATGAACCGGCAGTCCCAGACGTCGGTTCTTTAGATGGCTCAGTGGAGCCAGAGGTTTTGCCAGGAGTTTCTATAGAGTCTCAGGCAGAAACTTTACTGTTACAGGATGTACCCTCTCAGGAGGCAGGCCAGGCTGAGGGGGCTTCTCAGGTAACTATTCTTCCCTCTCTTCCCAAAGTAGTTAGAGCCTCTCCTTCTGTTGCCAAAACTTCTTTTAGAGGTAGGCCAACTTCAGCTTCAGTAGGGGCTTCTCCTAGCCTTTCGGGTTCTGTACCTAAGAAACATATGCTTAAAATGGCAGAAGATTTGATTACTATGATTAGAGGTTCTATGGGCCCTCCTGATAAGAGGCCTAGAGTGGAACCAGAGTTTGACAGTTTTGAACAGGGTTCAGGGGCTTCTGAATCTTCTGCGGAAGATTTGCAGGAGTATCCTCATTATTCTGATTCTGATGTGGATGATGCCACTCCTTCGGCTTCTCCTCCTGAGGATTTTTCATTTTCAGAGACTCTGCATTCCATGAGGGAGCACTTTCAAATGGGAAGGCCAGGATTACTCTGATTCCAGGAAGAGGCTTAGGGAATTCTTGTTTTTACCCCAGCATAGGCCCTTAGCTATACCGCCTGTGTTGAATGTGGTGGAAGATGTTTTTGCAGAGGCTTCCCTGAACCCTGATTCTTTGCCTCCTGCTCCTGTTAAACCTGATAGGTACTATAGGGTGCCCGAAGCTCATAAGTATTTGTTTAAGAGTCCTAGGGCGGACCCAGAAACTGTTTCTCAGGGGCCTAAAGGTGTAAAGGCCTCTGTGGTTAAGAATCCTGTTCCCACTGACAAAGAGGCAAGGGCGTTAGATAGGTGGGGTAAGAAAGTGTATACTTCTTCCACTCTAGCCATGAGAGCGTTAAATTGTCAGTTTCACATGCTGAAATATCAAAATTATCTCCTTTCACAATTGAAATCTAAGGTGGATGCTTTGGCGGAAGGTATTGATTGTAAAGACTTGCTGGATTTAGTTTATGTGTCTGAACAAGTGGGCAAGCATTCTTTGCAATGTGGTTCTGATGCTGTGCAGGCCTCCTCGAGGGTGGCTGCCACTAGTTCTGTTCTTCGCAGGCATGCCTGGTTGAGGGATCAAAATTTGGCTGAGCATGTTAAGACAAGGATTTTGGATGCTCCTTTACAGTCTGATGTGTTGTTTGGTTCACCTGTGGAAGCAGTTTTGAAGAAAATGGAGGACAAAGCTAAGTCTATGCAAACTGTTAAAGATTTTTGCAGGTACAGCCACGAAGTTTAGTAGAAATTGGCCTGCTAAGGGTGGACATATCCTGCTTATGATTCCCAGTCTAGGGATAGGTCTAGACGTGGTAGGGGCAGGGCTCAAGGTTCTTTTAGGCCTAGAACAGGGAGTTCACCTGCTCAGACTTCTGGTGAGGGCAGGGGTCAGTCCTTTCGTAAACAGACCCAATGACTTGCCTTTTCAACTGCCAGTAGATTCTCGTCTGGCAGCTCCTTTGGAAGGACAACTGTCTCTTTTCAAAGGAAATTGGGATTTAATTACTCAAGACAGGTGGGTGTTGGACATCATTCTACCAGTCCCTGTGTCAAAAGGGGCCTAGGATTTTATTCTCGCATGTTCCTAGTACCAGAGAAGGGGAACACGTGGAGACTGCTTTTGGGTTTATCTCCTCAACACTTATCTGGACATTCCCAAGTTCGAGATGTTGACGTTACAACAGCTTTTACTCCTGCTGGGCAAAGATCACTGGATGGTAACTTTAGATCTCAAGGAAGCTTACCTTCATGTGCATATCAGGCTAAGTTACAGGAAGTATCTGCGGTTTCAAGCTGGAGATTCTCATTATCAGTTCTCTGCATTGCCCTTTGGCTTATCTACTGCGCCCAGAGTATTCACAAAGGTTCTGGCTCCAGTGATAGCTTACTTCAGGCTACAAGGACTTCAAATCTATCCTTATTTAGACGACTGCCTGATTCTGGCTCAAGAAAAGGAAGACCTTCTACAGCATCTGGAATATCTTATAGCAGTGCTAAGATGCCTAGGGTATTCTGTGAACGAAATAAAGTCCAGTCTAGTACCCTCTCAAGACATGTGCTTTCTGGGTGTGAGACTGAATACAGCAGCCCAGATGGCCTTTTAACCCCGGACAAACAAAAGAGTCTGTCACTTTACTTCCATCAACTATCTCATCAGTCCGTGCTGACTGCAGAGACAGTCCTTCAAGCATTAGGGTTCATGGCATCTTGTATTCTGGTGCTTCCCAATGCCAAACTGCATATGAGGAAGTTACAATGGTATCTCAAAATGTATGGACACAGCACTGCCAGGATTTAGACACTGTCATTCAAATAATACCTTGCCTTCAAAGAGTATTTTTGTGGTGGGCTCAGGAATGTCACCTAAACAAGGGACTCTCTGTGACCCGGCCATAGGCGAGTCAGATTTTACCGACAGATGCCTCAGACATTGCTTGGGGAGCTCATCTAACTGTGAAGTGGATACAAGACAAGTGGCCTGCCAGACTACAGCATCTACATATCAACATAAAGGAGATGTTAGCAGTCCAGTTCGCATTTCTGGCTTTCAAGGAGTTACTTCTTCCAGGGCAGGTGTTGATTCTAACAGACAACACAACTGTCATGTGGTACTTCAACAAACAAGGGGGAACACATTCTTATCCTCTATGCAGGCATGCAATGATTTTATTGGAGACTGCGCTACGCTTGCACCTAACTCTTCAGGCAAGGTTTCTGCCAGGAGCACAGAACTCCTTCGCAGATGTGTTAAGCAGACAAATCATGGATCCCCACAAGTGGAAACTGGATCTTCATGTATTTCAGAAATTGACAGTGTCATGGGGAACTCCAGACATAGATCTGTTCGCTTCTCCACTAAACCACCAGCTGCCACAGTTTTGCACAAAGGGGTTTCATCACACAGCTTGGAAAGTGGATGCTCTGTCTTTCAGTTGAACAAACCTTCATCTGTATGCCTTTCCACCTCTGCCTCTTCTTCCAAGGGTACTGTTAAAGGTCGGACAGGACAGGCCAAGGATGATTTTGATAGCTCCAGATTGGCCTCGGCAACACTGGTACCCTCTACTACGGAGTCTGGTAAAGAAGCCTCCATGGCCTTAACCTTTGATTCCACATCTGTTATCCCAGCAGGACGGTCATCTGCTCAATGTCTAGCTTCACTCTCTTCCTCTGACAGCCTGGCATATTCTGTGTTGAAACACAGCAGGTCTCAACTTCCTCAACAAGTTTTAAATGTGATTATGGAAGCTAGAAGACCTAGTACGAGGAAAGTGTACGCAGCAAAATGGAAGAGATTTTTATTTTGGAGTAAAGCAAAGAATTTGGAGATTTCTGAGCCTAATTTGAGTATGGCTCTTCAATATCTTACTGAGTTACTGGACAAGGGTCTGTCCTTCTCTTCCATCAAGATTCATGCTGCAGCAATCTCAGCTCACTATGATTGTGACCCACCATTGTTTTCGCATCCCTTGTTCAAGCAGTTTCTTAGAGGGGCTAAGAATATAAGACCCCACGTAGAGCTCCTACTCCTGCTTGGGATCTCAATTTTGTGTTGGAAAAACTTACTCTACAACCTTTTGAGCCTGCGGCTACTGCTGAATTGAAATATTTGTCATGGAAGACTGCTTTTTTGTTGGCTATTACTTCTGCAAGAAGGGTGTCTGAGTTGCAGGCCCTTATGGCAGTCGAGCCCTTTTTGATTTTCCATAAGGATAGGGTATCATTACGTACTAATCCTTCCTTTATGCCTAAGGTGGTTTCTAGTGTGGCTTTAAACCAAACTATTCATTTGCCTACCTTTTATGCAGATCCCCAAAATAAAGGGGAAAAGATTTTGCATACTTTAGATGTACACAGGCAATTGCGTTATTACTTAAGCAGGACTAAGGATTTTAGGCAGTCTCAGCAGTTGTTTGTTTCTTTTGCTTTGAGTTCAGGGCAAGCCTGTGTCAAAACAAACTATTTCTAGGTGGATTGGCTTTTGCATTGCATTTTGTTATTTCCATCATGGCAAGGAGGTTCCAGCTGGGATTAGGCCTCATTCCACTAGGGCTACTGCCACTTCAACAGCATTTCTACGGGGTGGCAACTAAGGATATTTTGGAAGCAGCTACTTGGAGTTCAGTGCATACTTTCTCTAAACATTATCACCTTCCTATCTACTCTAAGTCTAGGGCTGGTTTTGCCACAGCTGTTTTGCAAGGCATGTTGTCAGCTCCTGCTTCTTTATGATTTGCCAGCCTCCCTTACCTCTGCTTTGGGATTCTACCCAATAGTAAGGACTGCAGCAATGGAAGACGAAGAACATAGTACAGTTTTGTACCTACCATAAATGTAGATGTTCGAGGATTCCATTGCTGCAGTCCAATTTACCCTCCCTCCTTCCCCTCTGTGTTTAGGGGTGGTTGTGTAGGTGATTTACCTGCTTATATTTTTGTATATATTGTTCATGTTTTGGTGCAGGTATTTTGGGCCTTGTCTTTTTAGGGTCTTCTGACATCTGGGGCAAGAAAAGACTGAGGATATGACGCCGGTCATGCGCATTAGTACCCTGACGTACTGACGTCAGTCTAATGCGCCCTGACCGACGTCAGCCTTATACTCTGGTATTCGGGCCGACTGGATGCGGACTATACCCAATAGTAAGGACTGCAGCAATGGAATCCTCGAACATCTACATTTATGGTAGGTACAAAACTGTACTTTTCTTTAAGCACTGTGGTGCTTCCCAGCTCTGAGACCAACTCTCCCTGTTCTTATGGGACTGTGAATCTGCTGTTCTTTAGTGTGTTGGTGCTCCGACTAATGAAAGTGGGTTTTAAACTTTGTGACAATAGGTTGTCTAATTTTGTTATGCATATGCCGGTGTCTTGGGACTAGGTACATGCTGATTTTTTAGTATCTAAACTAATTGGTAGTAAGCTCTACTATGGCGTGAGACATCCTTAAACTGATAAAGACAAAGTACTCTAACACTCCATTGCTCAGGGTAATCATAACTAATTAATATTTATAACATATGTTATGTTGCTTTGAACCTATTTTGTTGAAAGGGTTATAGTAGTCTTCTGTACAGTGCTATACTTTTGAATGTACCCAGTAACGTCAAATAAGGAATTTTTATTTCTGATAAACTGCTAATTTTTGCCTGCCACTAGCACTTTGTCACCTACAATTTTTGCCCTCTCTGTACAGTGCTATATTTTTCAATGTGCTTAGCAATGTCATCTAAGGATTTTGTATTATGTGAAACTGCTATTTTTGCCTGCTACTAACACTTTGTTACCTTTAATTTTGTCTTCTCTCCCTTTATTCACCCAGCACTCCACTCTGCTAGCCCTGAACTAGTGACTGAGAATCTGTCCTGCCTGAAAGCCAAGATACATACCTTTTACTGAACCACTTGGACTCCACCCGTACCATAAGATAGAGCAAATCCTCTCCCTAAGACTCTAATTCAAAAGAACCTAGAAAGTATGTGTTACAATGACTGTAGTGTTACTACATTATACATATTTAATGCCTTGTAACTGAGGACTGCTCCCTAGCCAGGTCAGCCAGTACACTCACTCTATTCTACCCCCTCCTCCCAAACCCCATCACTTTACCTACAAGTTAACTAAGCTGCTTAGTTTTGTTCCCCTCCTCTATTCCTTGACCTTAAAGCACACTAGGAAAGTTTATTTATTTTTGTTTCTATTCTCTTTTTCTAAGGACTCACCCCACATATCTATCCCACTGCTCTGATACATATATTATCTTACAGCTGGCTTGAACTTTTCTCTGTTCTCCCAGTACTGCTCACTCCTCTATTCTTAGAACTACACACTCTCCTCTGGACACATCTTTACCTTACTTCAGTAGTCAGCATTTCACTGATTGTTCCTGGGGTCCTTCTCCTTCACTGGCTCTATCCCACTCCCTGCCCCCTATTCCCACCCGCCCCCACTAATTCTACATTTATTCATCTAAACCACTCCCCTTCAATTAATACCAATCATATCAGCCCACACCTTAAGTTCAAGAAACTCCACACCCAATATTCACCTACACTATCCAACTTACTCATCTTAACATTCCACTACTCTCTACACTGCCACAATGTCACTGTTATCTACCTATCCTCAACGGAAACTCCTACTTCCATACTTCTTCACACCTCTTCTTATTATACTTTATCTACTTACTTTCTATGAACACCTCCAGCACATAAACCTTTTCTACCCCACAAAGCAAACCTCCTCAACACCCATAGCTTACACTCATTCTCATTCAAACACACCTAGTACAATAACCTACCTATCGGCAAAATATCACAGACTAAATCACATTAAATACTATCGGCCTCAAGCCAAGAAATCTCTGTTCCTTATATGTAAACACCTACAACTCACACTTAACTACCAACTCCAATCAATAATAGATGGCGATATCCAACCTAATCCCGGTCCAAGCTCTACACTTCCTACAGTTACCCATATAGCAACCCCTACTACCACCCAATCCCTTATTAGACCTCCCAACTCACTATTAATAGTCCATCTTAATATAAGAAGCATAAATAACAAAGTTGCCCAAATGCATGCTCTCATAGATGTACATTCATTTGACATCCTGTGTCTTACTGAAACTTGGCTCAAACCATCTATACAAGACAATGAATTTACTCCACCAGGATATAGGATATAGCACATTAAGACTAGATAGATTAGCTAAAAAGGGAGGTGGAATAGCAATACTTTACAAGTCTGGACTACAAGTTACCTCGACTGACTCTAAGCCCCCTCCAACTAGCAATGAGGAAATGCTTATCTCCAAACTCCAACTCAATAACCATAAATCTATTTATATTATTGCCATCTATCTTCCCCCAGGGAATAACTCAAACAACCTAGAAAATATCCTGAATTGGCTATCAACCAACTATCCCCAAGAGACAATAGTACTCGGAGAATTTAATATAAATTGGAATAGCTGTACCTCAGAACAGCCCTCTACCCATCTTAATTTACATGGCTTTACTCAAACTATAAGCTCCCCCACAAGGACCAATAAACAGAACAACACTGAAAGCACCCTAGACTGGATACTAATAAATAGACATCACCTAAGCTATAAAGTAGGAACTCTCCCTGAGGATATAAGCGACCATGCTCTAACCTTCATAATCAGAGACAAGACTGATATCCAAAATCCAATTACCTATAAAGCAATGAGGAATAAAAAAAAATTTAACCCTGATATTTTCCAAAACTAACTTAGAGCATGCAACTGGGCACCCCTTAAAAGTCTACCGCTAGAGGAAGCAGTAATCTACTTTAACAGTAAATTTCTAAACATTCTCGACCTCCATGCTCCAATAAGGACCATTAAAGCTAGAAACAAACCTGCCCCCTGGCTCTCAAAAGATACAAAACAAAAAATGCTACTTAGAAATAAAATCTGGACCTTATGGCGTACTACCAAAAACCATGAAGATCACATCAAGTTCAGACAGTTAAGAAATGACACAAAAAAATCAATACTGTTAGATAAAAGAAAGTACTACATACAACTCCAAAATACCCAGCAAAGTAAACCCCAAAAATTTTGGGCAGGTATAAATACTCTCTTACACCCAGGTCATACTGTCACCCCCCCACCTGTAGGTGCAGACCAGGACAATCCAAAGGAAGTAGCAAGAACCTTTAACACCTTCTTCACTGAAACCATTCAGTCTCTTGCCAACCAACTATCTCCCAACAGCTCACCTCTAACATCCCATAATACTACCTTACCTCCCCCATTTCATCTCAAACCCATCTCTACATCCCTCATCCGTACCCTTCTGCAAAAACTCAAACCTACCACCATTGCTGCCGATCTCCTTCCTGCTGAATATCTGCAGAAAGCAGCAGATGCGATAGCGTCAGAAAGCAGCAGATGCGATAGCCTACCCAGTTACCATTCTGATTAACAGAAAAATCTCTGAAGGTGCAATTCCTATCACATGGAAGATTGCACATATTATCCCCCTTCATAAGGGTGGAAACTCTAGGGATCTATCCAATTACAGACCTATTGCCATACTTTCTCCTTTGGCCAAAATCATGGAGAAATGCATTCATATGCAACTGTTAAAACACCTTATAGACAACAACTTGCTAGCTAGCTGCCAACACGGTTTCAGGCCATTTCACAGTACTACTACTGCCCTTTTATCCTTCTTCAACTGTATAAATAAAAAACGCAATAACAACACTCTATCCTCAGCCCTCTTTATTGATCTCTCCAAAGCCTTCGACATGGTTAACCACAAACTTCTCATTAACACACTGAAAAACCTGTCCCTTGATACTCTTTCTATACAATGGTTTGAATCCTAATTAAGCAATAGGCAACAAGCAGTCAAGTGGGGGAACAACCTATCTCCCCATCTCCCCATCTCACTAGGTGTCCCCCAAGGTTCTATACTTGGACCACTTCTATTCTCTGTCTTCATCAATGACCTGTACACTGTTATTACTCAGGCCTCCTTAATACAATATGCCGATGACTCCACATTAATCTGCACAGCCCCAAATCCAGCAGACCTGCAATCTCTTACCCAAAAAGTGTTTAACACAGTTGAGGATTGGCTACAACATCAATGTCTTATCCTAAATCCTAAAAAAAACAAACTTCTACTTTTTACTCCCACCCATAGACACACACCTCTAAACTTTACTGTCACTTCTAACAACGGAACTATCATATCCCCTGACTCCAACACAAAACTCCTAGGGGTACTAATTGACAATAACCTTAACTTTGAAGCCCACATAAACAATACCATAAAACAGTTAACAAAAAACTAGGCTCACTATATAGAATCAAATCCTTTCTTACCCCACTAGCAAGATCTACTATTGCCCAGACCCACTTAATCTCTACCCTCCTCTATGCCTCCCCTATATATACTAACCTCTCAAAAACCAATATGAACAAACTAGTAGTCTCCTACAACAATATTGCAAGATTTGCAACTGGCTCTACATTTAGGACCCACCACTGTATTAATTATAAAAATCTTGGTTGGCTAGTTACCTAACCTACTTCTACTTAATCAATTAATATTTGCCTATAAAATCCTGTATCAGCCTAGTAACACACCAATTCTTACCAACCTTATCATCCCCTACTGTAACCTTAAAACCCTGCGCTCAGCTACTAAAATGCTAGTACTAACACACAGAGCCAACAACAAGGCAGGGGACTCTCTATTCTCGAACACCGTTGGTAAATCCTGGAACTCTCTTCCCAGTGACCTAAACTCACTACCATCACTTACACAATTCAAAATCAGGCTTAAATCCTACCTTAAAACACATTGGCTATGCACCTGTCTTAACCCAGACTAACATCTCTTGTCTTCTCACTAAATTTCTAAATCTTAATGTCTGCATAATCTACCTGCATACTGGAATCCAGAAGCATAACTTGTCTTGCAACTAAGTTGGACTCTCTCTTATATCTTAATATCTCTCTTTGTCACTCTAGTATCTTATGTTAACACACCTCTTTCTAGTGTGTTCCTGTACTGTACATTTTACTTATTTTTACCCAACTACTTACTTCAATATGTTCTTTTTTGCATAAAATAGCTTAATTGTATATAGTACTTCTATTTGTTAAACTGTGAATTTATTTACTGTTTTTATTTGATTAACGTCAGACATTGTTTTGTACTCTCAAGGAGCTTTTCTCCCCGGGCCTCTGCTGAAAATGGATATGTATCCAGCTGGACTAGCCTGGTCAACAAATGTAAAATAAATAAATAAATAAATAAAATAATTTTCTTTCGGTTTTTCCAATATAGAAAGATGGACAATGTTCACAGAGTGCCACATAAACCACGCCTTGGAAATTACAATCAACTTTCTCTTTTACTACTGAAGTATTTGACTGCTAAAGCTGTGTGTAGATGTTTTAGGGGGGACCAGTTGCATTCCTTAATAAGTGAATAGAAGGTATTGGGGGAGAATTTTTTTTGGTGTGAACATATTTAAAAATTGTTTTTCTGAGGATATGTCTGTTTTCTAAGCAAGTATGTGGGGTGATGGTCACTCTGGAGGCATCCAGTGAAGTAACCTAGGGGAGGTTCTATTAGTGTCCAGCCAAGGATTGAATGCTTTTTGCTGCATTTAACAGTCCTGGTTGGAGCCTGTATTAATTGAGAGAAACCACAGAGATTAAGTTTGTGAGATTTACTGAGGAGAAGGAGGAGCAGTCTAAGTTAAAGTCTCTTAGGATAAGAGTTTCCTGATTGAAGATGGAGGCAGACCAGCTGAGAAGGTTCTCGACTGTTAAGGTGGTGATGCCTGGAGGGATATATGTGGCAATAATTGTAATATTCTTTTTTGAGTTTAGGGAGAGTCATGAAATTAAGATTTCTGAGTTTGTGAGGTTTGGGGGTTCAATTGAGAGACGTTCTAGTTGGTGTGTGTCTTTATGTGCTATGGCAGTACCACTACCGCGTCTTTTTGTTCTGTCAAGTCTTACGTAAATTATAACCTGGGATTAATATTTCAGTGCCTTTTATGTGGGACTTGAGCCAAGTTTTGGTTATGGCTACAATGTCTGAGGGTTGAGTGAAATTCATGAAGTTTGTTTAACGTGCTTCTCATGTTCATATTTAATAGGAGATCCAGGGGTGTTGTGTGTTAGTTTTCTGATGCTGTGGGGTATATTACTATGTGGGATACAAGTAATGGGTGTGTGTGCGCCTGGATTTGGATGAATGTCTCCACATAGTTTGAGGTAGCAGTCTTTTTTCAGACAAAGGTGTGACATTTTAAGTAGTAATTTGGTGTGTTTATGTATTATTTTTTAAATGTGGGTCTGTATATCTTAGTGTGCACTATGTGAGAGGTATTGTAGAGGTGATAGGATTATGGTTTTTAAGGTGGAATACGAAGGAGTACTGTTTGGTTAGAGAGGAATTAAATGTTTGTTATGTTGCTTGTGGTAAAGAGACGTGATTAGCTATTATTAGTAGGCCCATGAGACATATGTGTTGTGGTAGCATAGTTGCCAAGTGTAGATTGGTTGTGATTGAAAGGTTTGGATAGGGTAATTGTTTGGGGGGAGCATGTTTAAGTGGCTGGGTATAAATGTAAGGACAGTGGGGGGTAGGTGGGAATGGGGGTAGGGGAGTGGAGTGAGCCCAAGCCTAGTGGGTTGGACCGGGTAAGCAGTTACCTTAAGGAAAAAAACAATCAGTAAGTAGTGTCACTTTAAAACAGTTTCTTTTCATTTAGGTTAGTAGAAACTAGCTGTACTACAGTGAACTACTAGTTGTGCATTTGTTTATCCTTTTGTTTCCTTAACTGTTTGCTTGGGAGGTGAGACTAACAGGCCAGAAACAACTACACTGTGCTGTGGGCAGAGTGGGAGTGGGGGGTGGGACTGCTTTGTAATAGTGATGTACAGGGGGTCCATTCCTGGCTGAGATTATAAAAATAATTTGTATTAAAGGGTGTTGCGACCTGCATTAATACTATTATAATTAATGGTTCATTACTGCCTCTGCGATCACAAGTAGAAGCTTGTGTGTTCTTGATTTAAAGATGCTTTGTTGAGCTGTTGTTTATGGTATAATGACAAACTGGAGTGCGAGGAGCCAGAGTAGGGCTTCAGTTGCCTATAAAAAAAAAAAAAAAAGGTCTAGGAGAGTGAGGGAAAAAGGGTTGGGCAGGGATTATAGAGGGCTAGAAAGAAAAAAAAAAGTTCCAGCTATTCTAAGGTTAGGCTACATGAGCTGTGAAAAGAAAAAAAAAGTGTGGGAGTGAACTGTGAAAAGAAAGTGAGTATAGGAGTAGAGAGAGAAGATGGGGTGGAGAGAGAGTACAGTGTAGGTGGCAAATAGCAGCATAAGCCTAAAAACATCACTACAGTACTATATAAATATAGTAATAAATAAATGGTTTTACAAGTCAACACTTCCTGCACAGCATTAGCACTGGTAGAGATACACAATGTAATTGTACAGTCTATCACACTAGCATAAATTCAGAAATGTTTAGCAGTGTTATGGATTTCCATTTGACTATTGCAGTACGGCTAATCTACAAAAAAGAAACTTGACTACAAAGCAGCAGCAAAACAACTAATGAAATCCGCAGATAGTCCATTACAAAAGAGTGACTCTGGAAAAGAAAATAGATAGTGATATACAGATGCTTTAGTTCAAGGGTATGGAATGTATTGTTTTGTCAGCTTGTTATAGCATGCAGTATTAGCTTCTGTATTTTTATGTTCCACATACTCTGAAAATTTGGTGGTCCACTAATAAAGCATAATCTTAGACTAGTAAGCAATATACATGGGTAGGATGATTAAACAGCAACTAGTCACTAACTTTAACAGAACAGTAAGTAACTATGCTAACCACTGTGACATATATAGGATGCAAACAATTAGTGTGAGCACTTTGACAGTTTTATGCAATCTCAATCTACATATGTATTTGCTTGAGTAACAAAATAACTTTGGAGGTAATGCAAAATATTACCTTACATTTTACAATACTTGCAATCGTATTAATGATAGAAAGACTGGTAAACAGCCTATGTGCGGGCTCGGCACATTATCTTAAGGACTGGGGCTGTAACAGAAAAAGAATAATGATGGCACGGACACAGGAGACAAGTTTTTAAATGGCGCAAGGAATCATGGGAGGCCAGATAAGTTATGACACACCCTTGCAGTCTATGGAAAAATGCGTGAAAGCAATATAACGCAGTAAAAAAAAAAATAATAATAAATGGACTTGGTAAGCAGTTACCTTCAGGAAAAAACAATCATTAAGGAGTGTTGCTTTAAAATGGTTTCTTTTTAGTTAGATTAGTAGAAACTAGATAGTTTTAACATATTTGCACATAGTCAAACTTGGAAGAATTAAAAACCAACACAATACCACGTCAAGAGGGTTATCACAACTCCCAGATAAGAGACAAAAAGTCCAAGTTAAAACTTTTAGTTGTGAGCACTTTTGTTCACATACAGTAAATGAACTTCATCAGACATTTGAAAATCTTTCAAACAGGTGTATAAATACACAATAATTAATGACATCACAAAAAAAGCCCCATTTCTTGTGCTAAATAGGTTGAAACAGACCAGCAAATAGACTCCAAGGAAGCAACCAGCTTACAAAAGATATACCACGAGTTTACCTAGGTTTCGTCTTTAATCAGACTTCTTCAGAACACAACTGATACAAATAGTAAAAACCCAACCTTTTATACATACTTAAGGATGACATCATCAGATAATCAATTAATCAATTAAATAATTATTGTGAAGGCCAGCATTCAAAATAAAAGCAACAATACAGACATTACTAAAAAGGCTGTATACAAATGCATAAGTTAGAAACAGCCCAAAAGGAATCATCTAACACAATAGCAGTCATCTAACATTAAAAAATAAAATAAAAAATAAACATTAGAAACTTAAATGAACATCACAATAAATCAGTTATTACACAATCATGTGCTTTAAATATTATAGTTGCTACCCCATGATAACATTCAACCTAAAATATTCTTTAATCTTAAAATGGGCATAATACTAATGCAGTCATTAATGCCTGGAAATTACAGTGCATTAAGTTTCAGCTGCCATTTCATCTCACATATGTCTAAGTGAACCTCCAGCATTTTGCCATAATTGTCTACCAATATCTGCTGAATAACACTAAATTTAAAAGTGTGCCCAATGTTGGTATCCATATGCCTATACAAAGCGTTTGTCTTTTTCTTCAATCTAATATCCGATTGATGCTCAATAATTCGATCTCAGAACGCCCTGCACGTCTTCCCAATATAAAAAGCCGGACACTGCATACACAGCGCCACATACACCACACTCCTACTATAACAATCAAAATGAGCCCCAGGCCTAACAGTAACCCCAGTCACTTTAAATTCCATGCCAGTAACATTGATCAAGTGACATACACCACACCTACCACACTTAAAGTTACCCCTACTCCTGTGTAAAGCAACATGTGGAACATCATCCCTTTCCAATAACTGTTTAAAGGAACGACCTTTCCTAAAAACACATTTGGGTGGTACCCCCAACTTCCCACTGACCAATTGATCTAATTTAAAAAATTTCCAGTTGCTGGTAACAATCTCAGCAATGTGATGTGCATCAAAGGAATAGGTCGTAATAAAATATAGTGGATTATCGTTGCTAACCTGCGTGCATAAGCTTTCACTCACAGAATTAATATTTCCCATACAAGCACTCCTTCCATCCACAATATTAATAGCCACATGCTCGCACCCATTCTCAGGTTTCCCATGTAACAAAGCCCAATAAATACCAATAACCCTCTTTGATTTAACCTCGTCAGCAATGCAATTACATAATGCTGTCGGGTAACCATGCCTAATGAACATCAATTTAATAAATTCAACTTCCTTAAGAAAGTCAACATCTAAACTAGTCATTCTCGCTGCCCTGACCATCTGCCCTTTGACAATTGCCTTCTTTTGATGGTCAGGGTGACAGCTAGAATAGTTCAAATAAGAATTTGAAAATGTAGCCTTTCTGTGAATGGTAGATATCAATCCTAAATCAACTGTGTTAACAGTCAAATGCACATCCAAGTAATCAATTTCAACCTTACTCATATTGTGGGTAAATTTCAAAAATTCTACAGAATTATTAACATAATCCATGAATACCCTAAACTCATCAATTCCACCATCCCAGACGATAAACAAATCATCTAGGAAGCGGGTGTAAAAACTAACGTGGGGCATAAACCGGCTAGTAAATAAAAATTCTTGCTCCCAGTATGCCATAACATAATTGGCATACACTGGGGCACAAGCCGCCCCCATTGCAACACCAGTTATCTGCTTGTAGTAACTTCCTTCAAACTGAATGAAATTATTAAGAACGACTTCCATTAAACCCACCAACAAATTAATTCTATCCTGATCAAACAAGCATGTTTTTAGCAACTGACATTCCAACCATTCAAGCCCTATTGTAGTGGGAATAACAGAAAACAAATTAACAACATCAACTGTGATCATAATAGTGTCATTAGTGAATTTAACCCCTTTTAACCTCTCCAAAAATGACCAAGAGTCTTTAGTGATATAATCAAATTCCTTTAAACCCTTTTGTAATTCAAAATCCAAAAATTTACTTATAAAGCAGGTTTTACTGCGCTTCCCATCTACAATGGGCCTGAAGGCCAAATTGTTTAAACCTTTGTGGATCTTAGGTATTCCAAAAGTCCCGCTGACCATGGGGTAATCATTATTCAGATACCTATACTCTACTTCATTTATATGCCCCTGCCAAAGCAAATCTTCAATAAACAAATTGACCTTACTATAGGCAATATTAAGTTCATTAAGGCTAACTTCTTCATAAGTATCCGTCGCCAACAATGCCATAATACTATTTACATAATTAACCCTGTCAATGAGCACTAAACCATTACCCTTGTCAGGCTTCATAAATCTGATAGATCTATCATTTGCTAATTCATCAAATAACCCGTGCTCTTCATAAGTCAAATTGTCCATTCTATTAAAAGCCTGCTTGTTGTATGGACACCTCGCCTGCCTAAAGTGCTCCCTAATGTCAAATTCACAAATCTTTTCATAAGCATTGATCACACCATTGCTAGGGGGCATATACCTACTTGGTCTTTTTAAAATCAGACCAGCTTCATTCCTGTTTGCACCATCAAACACCAATTTCAAATTAATTTTCCTCACCAACATTTTTAGGTCAACTAAAGTGTCACTGAAAACACCCCTAGCTAGGGGGACAAAAGTTAACCCTTTAGCTAGTAGTTCCACATGTCGCTCATTAGTAACTTTGCTGGAGTAATTATATATCTTAAAATCATCATATCTATTAGCTATAATAATATAGTTGCTAAGCCCATAGTCATATGTTGTTGCAGCTTCACCATCAATTATTTGAATTAATTCCTCAATACCACACTCATTCACAGTAATCGAGGCCACATCCCCAGAACGTTGCATATTTAGGCAATTCACATCACTAGTCAAAGGGTGGCAATCATTATCTAACTGCATAGAGGCCCCACAATGATTAGTAGGAAAAGAATACAAGCTAACATTTAGCAAGGAAGTAAACCCAACATCACTGTTATCAACACTATTACTAATAATTATTTCACTAGTAAAATCCGTAGGTGAAAAGGCATCCTTACAAACTGAAGGCTGTTGCGTGATAATGCAGAGTGCCCCTGCACCACTAGCTGTTGATAACAATTTTGGCTCACCCAATGGTTCTAATTCACTCGTACACACGTTATCTTCTCTCATCACAAGTGAGCTTTCCCCAAATCCAAAGTGCCAGCTCATATTCAATGGTGTGCTACCCATATGCATATCCTCAAACGCACACTCATGGTTACCAACCAAATCTAAATGTAAATTGCCATTGAGCGTTTCGGTCAAACTATTGCTGTAAATTTCTGCAACGCTACTACAGTCATCAATACATTGCGAAACTTGCAAAGCCTCCGAGGAAAATCTAATAGTATTAACAAAGTTGCCCTCATTACAAACAACATGATTTTGTTCAAAATACCCACAAATTGTCCCAACATTACCATTGTCCAGATAATCTTGTGCCTTGTCAACAAGGGAAGAAACAGAAGCATCACAAATGCAGTCAATATTTCGAATTGAAGAATAAGCGGCATTGTACGCAACACAAGAGTCACCACTTAATTGTGGACATTGCTCAGCCTCTGTAACAAATTGATTAATTTGATTAAAGCCCACATGATGCAAATGCTCAATGCCGCTATAACCAATCGCTTCATCAACGCCTGCACACAAATTTTCACCCAGACCACAAAGATGGTGCATTCCACAAGTAGAAACATCAAGTGAAAAGCCACCAAAAAAGTCAAAAGTGTTGCTACTAACATCTGCAATTCGCGCTGCTGAACACCCATTCAACAATGAAGAAGTAGAATAGTTATTATCAACAGCATCAAAACACTCGTAATGGGATCTACAGTTAAATAAGCTAGGTTGATCTGAAAAACACGTTGAATTTAAAGGCTCACCTAAGGGGCTGAAATCATTACCAAGCGTTATCTTCTCCATTGGGCCCGATTGGCCCCGCTGTTTGAATTGCTGAAGTTCGTTGATTTTGGCTTTGCGCCTTGCCTGACGAAATCGCTGAACTCGCTTGATTCCTGCCGTTGGTTTCGGCCCCGTATCCTCTCTGACCTTCTCGGCTCTACATCTAAAGGGAAATCAGCTCGTTCAGGCTCCCCATTTGTATTTTCTTCCATTGGCGTCACTTCCGGATCCCTGTTGAAACCACTTTTATTTAAAGGGACTCTGCCATAACAGTTGCCTTCAGACATGGGGTAGACTTGATTACGCCTATACTCGTTGCTGTCCCTTTCAATTTTCTTAGCCTTCCTAGCGTGTATAGATACGCATTGACTGTTCACATCTGCCAACAGATTGTTGTAATTTGTTAAGTAGTGCTCAAAATTTAAATCAGTGGTAATTGCCTCATTTACTACTTCCAGCTCACTCAATAAGGAAGCAATTTGCTGATCATTATATTTAATAATGATAGCTAGAAGTTCAAGCCCCATTTTGTCATATAACTTATGCACTTCTTCCAACATATCTTTTTTAGTTGCAATCCCATTGGGGTACTTCCAGGCCTGCAGACCCTTTGGTACAAGCCCACAGTCAATATTTTTCTGTAAATACCCATTTTCAATCTGCAATTTTTTGAGCATAAATAACTTTTTTTCAAATTCATTTAAACGCTGTGCCATGGGTTTAAAGTCATTTCTTTCAACATTCACCACCACCCCACTTCGCTGGAAATTGAAGTCATTGACTCTCCACCTATTGGCATCAAAGTCAGATAAAATGTTACCATCTGAATTGCTAGAGGTGGATGGATTCGCAGCCCTCACTCCAGTATTCACCTCAGGAGAACTACGTCCTACACTTACAACAGAGGCAAACTCACGCCTTCCACCTGGTCTAGGTCCAAACTTGTTGTCGTTATTCTCCTTTTGCTGACCTTCTACCAAACACTGAATTTGCTTAGAATGTTCAAGTAATTTCTGGTTAATAGCCTCCAATAAGCCCAAAATGTCTGGTCCAACACCACCACTCTCCATACTGAAAAAAGCAACCAGAACTGAAACAGACCAGCAAATAGACTCCAAAGAAGCAACCAGCTTACAAAAGATATACCACGAGTTTACCTAGGTTTCGTCTTTAATCAGACTTCTTCAGAACACAACTGATACAAATAGTAAAAACCCAACCTTTTATACATACTTAAGGATGACATCATCAGATAATCAATTAATCAATTAGGCAGGCGAGGTGTCCATACAACAAGCAGGCTTATAATAGAATGGACAATTTAACTTTTGAAGAGCATGGGTTATTTGATGAATTAGCAAACGATAGAACTATCAGATTTATGAAGCCTGACAAGGCTAACGGTCTGGTGCTCACTGACAGGGTTGATTATGTAAATAGTATCATGGCATTGTTGGCGACGGATACTTATGAAGAAGTTAGCCTTAATGAACTTAATATTGCCTATAGTAAGGTCAATTTGTATATTGAAGATTTGCTTTGGCAGGGGCATATAAATGAAGTAGAGTACAGGTACCTGAATAATGATTATCCTCTGGTCAGCGGGATTTTTGGAATACCTAAGATCCACAAAGGTTTAGACAATTTGGCCTTCAGGCCCATTGTAGATGGGAAGCACAGTAAAACTTGCTTTATAAGTAAATTTTTGGATTTTGAATTACAAAAGGGTTTAAAGGAATTTGATTATATCACCAAAGACTCTTGGTCATTTTTGGAGAGGTTAAAAGGGGTTAAATTCACTAATGATACTATTATGATCACAGTTGATGTTGTTAATTTGTTTTTTGTTATTCCCACTACAATAGGGATTGAATGGTTGGAATGTCAGTTGCTAAAAACACGCTTGTTTGATCAGGACAGAATTAATTTCTTGGTGGGTTTAATGGAAGTCGTTCTTAATAATTTCATTCAGTTTGAAGGAAGTTACTACAAGCAGATAACTGGTGTTGCAATGGGGGCGGCTTGTGCCCCAGTGTATGCCAATTATGTTATGGCATACTGGGAGCAAGAATTTTTATTTACTAGCCGGTTTATGCCCCACGTCAGTTTTTACACCCGCTTCCTAGACGATTTGTTTATCATCTGGGATGGTGTAATTGATGAGTTTACGATATTTATGGATTATGTTAACAACTCTGTAGAATTTTTGAAATTTACCCATAATATGAGTAAGGTTGAAATTGATTACTTAGATGTGCATTTGACTGTCAACCCAGTTGATTTAGGATTGATATCTACCATTCACAGAAAGGCCACATTTTCAAATTTTTATTTGAATTATTCAAGCTGTCATCCTGACCATCAAAAGAAGGCAATCGTCAAAGGGCAGATGGTCAGGGCAGCGAGAATGACTAGTTTAGATGTTGACTTTCTTAAGGAAGTTGAATTTATTAAATTGATGTTCATTAGGCATGGTTACCCGACAGCATTTTGTAATTGCATTGCTGACGAGGTTAAATCAAAGAGGGTTATTGGTATTTATTGGGCTTTGTTACATGGGAAACCTGAGAATGGGTGCGAGCATGTGGCTATTAATATTGTGGATGGAAGGAGTGCTTGTATGGGTAACATTAATTCTGTGAGTGAAAGTTTATGCACGCAGGTTAGCAACGATAATCCACTATATTTTATTACGACCTATTCCTTTGATGCACATCACATTGCTGAGATTGTTACCAGCAACTGGAAATTTTTAAAATTAGATCAATTGGTCAGTGGGAAGTTGGGGGTACCACCCAAATGTGTTTTTAGGAAAGGTCGTTCCTTTAAACAGTTATTGGAAAGGGATGATGTTCCACATGTTGCTTTACACAGGAGTAGGGGTAACTTTAAGTGTGGTAGGTGTGGTGTATGTCACTTGATCAATGTTACTGGCATGGAATTTAAAGTGAATGGGGTTACTGTTAGGCCTGGGGCTCATTTTGATTGTTATAGTAGGAGTGTGGTGTATGTGGCGCTGTGTATGCAGTGTCCGGCTTTTTATATTGGGAAGACGTGCAGGGCGTTCTGAGATCGAATTATTGAGCATCAATCGGATATTAGATTGAAGAAAAAGACGAACGCTTTGTATAGGCATATGGATACCAACATTGGGCACACTTTTAAATTTAGTGTTATTCAGCAGATATTGGTAGACAATTATGGCAAAATGCTGGAGGTTCACTTAGACATATGTGAGATGAAATGGCAGCTGAAACTTAATGCACTGTAATTTCCAGGCATTAATGACTGCATTAGTATTATGCCCATTTTAAGATTAAAGAATATTTTAGGTTGAATGTTATCATGGGGTAGCAACTATAATATTTAAAGCACATGATTGTGTAATAACTGATTTATTGTGATGTTCATTTAAGTTTCTAATGTTTATTTTTTATTTTATTTTTTAATGTTAGATGACTGCTATTGTGTTAGATGATTCCTTTTGGGCTGTTTCTAACTTATGCATTTGTATACAGCCTTTTTAGTAATGTCTGTATTGTTGCTTTTATTTTGAATGCTGGCCTTCACAATAATTATTTAATTGATTAATTGAGTATCTGATGATGTCATCCTTAAGTATGTATAAAAGGTTGGGTTTTTACTATTTGTATCAGTTGTGCTCTGAAGAAGTCTGATTAAAGACGAAACCTAGGTAAACTCGTGGTATATCTTTTGTAAGCTGGTTGCTTCCTTGGAGTCTATTTGCTGGTCTGTTTCAGTTCTAAATAGGTTGAAATGAACATTTGAAAACACATTTTGGAATTTCCATATATGCTGATCTATCAACTTATATTACAGCGTAGCATATACTATGTGTAAAAGTCATTAAAAATATATATATATATGTAAAAAATAGTAATACCTCCTAAAGACAAAAACATAATTTAATCTATCTCAACAATGATTTTAGCTTTAAAATACATTTTAAGGAACAATGATCATTGAGTCCTGGAAATGAATGTGCATTGAGCTTCAATTGCCATGGAAGCTCTCTTTCCTACAACTTCAGGGACCAAGGTCCCCCCTAATATTTGATTCTACTTGTTCAATGATCAAATATTGGAAATAGTGATTTGGTTCATCTAATACATGCCTAGCCAGGCCTTTTGTTGTGTTCTGTTTACCTGTGCTATACTGATGTTCATATATCCTTTGCTTAAAGTGCCTCTCTGTTTTACCAATATAAAAACAGGTGCATAGTTGGCACTGAGCTAGGTAAGCAACCCCTCTTGTATTACAATCATATTTACTTATTACATATCGCTCCTCTGAAATGATAAAAGATGTTGTTACTTGGATAAATTTACATTAGGGACATCTACCACATTTTCTCATTCCTTTATTAGGAATATAAGGTTTTATATTCCTCTCCAAGATGGACTTGATGTTGCACCCCCTTCGGAATGTTATTTTCGGCTTGGGCCCTTGTTTACTTCTAATTGTCGTGTCTTCATTAATAAGGACCCAGTTCTTATTCAGAATTTCCCTCAGTGCAGTTATGAAACTAACATTAACCTCACCATACACCACAGAACTGATTGATAATATAGTGGAGTTTGGGTATTCATCAGATTCGCAAATGTTCCTACTCGAGGGGTTTAAAATGCCCTGTCATCCTTTTTCTTCCCACTTCCAAAATTATGTCCTCCAATAAACTCAGGGGGTACCCCTGCCTAATAAACATATTCTTCAGGGTTTGACATTCTACGTCAAATTCCTGATTCAATGAATTCATTTTGGCTACCCTTACAAGTTGCCCTGTTACAACAGCTCTTTTTTGGTGTAAGGGATGATTAATATGGAAATGTAGGAAATCATTAGAATATGTAGGTTTCCTAAAAATATGGGCTATGTATCTATTAACAATATCCTTAATAGGACATCTCTTCTGTAGGTAATATTTTCTATCAAACAGAAAAAAAGTATTATCTAAGATCGGCTCCAACAAACTCTCAATTAAATTTATTTAGCCTCCTTGGACCCTTTTATCTACTAAAAAATCGGTGACCCGACATACCAGTAGCTTGTGGGATAACTGTATACAAATCTTTGACATCAATTGTCAAAATAATTATAGTCCGGATTGAATTCATGTTCTTCTAATGCCTGCAAAAAATTCCAGGAATCCTTGCACATCTGTGATTCCATTTCTAGATGTTTCTTTAATATATTATCAACTAATTTCTCGCAGGCATAAGTAAAGCTATTCCTCCCATCTACTATGGGTCTAAGGGGGGGGGGGGTTCCATATCCTTAGGGATTTTTGGTGATTCCAAAGATGACTGGTGTTAAAGGGGTTGTTATGGTCAAATAATTGCACATATCTAAATTAATTCTGCCTTCCAGAAACAGATCATTAATGGCATTCCTGACCTGCTGGTGTGCCCTATTCAGTTCATTAATTGTCACCATTTCGTAAGCTTCACTATTCAACATGTCACTCATCCTACAAATATAGTCCCTCTCTCCATAAAGATCAACCCACCTCTGGAGATGCCATGGGGTCTCCTTGTGGGGTAAGCTTTGACAACAGTGTCATGGCACACTGGCAGAAGAAATACTTGTTCACAAACCCAAGATTTCGTAATGATGTGATTTGGTACACATAATACCTAGACGATATGTTCCAATCATTCAAAGGGGACTTGGAGGAAGTTAACTGGTTTATGGAGGATATGTCCTGTATGTCATCCTTTTTACAATTTACTTTCCAATTTAACACACAGCAAATTTCTTAATGTCCTATTAAGTAAGGATATTGTTAATAGATACCCAGCCCGTATTTTTAGGAAACCTACATATTCTAATGATTTCCTACATTTCCATAGTAAATGGGTTCTGTGGTGGATGGTGAGGTTAATGTTAGTTTCATAACATTTTCCAAGGATGCTACTGCACTAAGGGAAATTTTGAATAAGAATTGGGCCCTTATTAATGAAGATACGACAATTAGAAATAAACTAGGGCCCAAGCCTAAAATAACATTCTGAAGGGGGTGCAACATAAAGTCAATCTTGGAGAGGAGTATAAAACCTTATATTCCTAATAAAGGGATGAGAAAATGTGGTAGATGCCCCTTCTGTAAATTTATCCAAGTAACATCCTTTATCATTTTGGATGAGTTATTTGTAATAGGTAAAAATGTAATACAAGTGGGGTTGTTTACCTAACTCAGTGCCAACTATGAACCTGTTTTTATACTGGTAAAGCAGAGAGGCACTTTAGGCAAAGGATATATGAATATCAGTATAGCATAGGTAAACAGAACACAACAAATGCCCTTGCTAGGCATGTATTAGATGAACCAAATCACACTCATATTTAATCATCGAGGAAGTAGAACCAAATATTAGAGGGGGACCTTCGTCCCTGAAGTTGGAGGAAAGAGAGCTTCTATGGCAATTGAAGCTCAATGCACATTCATTTCCAGGACTCAGCGATCATTGTTCCTTAAAATGTATTTTAAAGCTAAATCATTACTGAGATAGTTTAAATTGTCTTTTGCCTTTTGCCTTTAGGAGGTATATATATATATATATATATATATATATATATATATATATATATATATATATATATATATATATAATATATATTTTTTATGACTTTTACACACAGTATATGCTAAGTGGTAATATCAGTTGATCAGCATATATGGAAATTCCAAAATATGTTTTTAAATATGCTAATTTCAACCTATTTAGCTCAAGAAAGGGGTGGATTTTGTGATTTCATTAATTGTGTATTTATACACCTGTATGAAAGATTTTCAAATGTCTGATGAAGTTCTTTTACTTTATGTGAACGAAAGCGGCCACAATTTAAAGTTATAACTTGGACTTCTTGTCTCTTATCTGGGAGTTGATAACCCTCTTGACGTGGTATTATATTTGCACATAGTACATAATCTTCATGGATGTGACCCTTTCCTAACATTAATGCAGGGTATATGGCTAACCAGAGGTATATAGTAAAGCATTTTCTTAATAGAACTATTTCTATATCAAAAGCATGGAACTTCACCAAGGAAGTCCTGCATCTGGAATCAGTAGTCAGAATATGCCAGTGCTTCCTAATGATGAGTCAAACGGGTTGAATGCCATTTGAATAAGTGACACACATTCTGAAATCATTTTCATTATTCTGTCTTACCACAGTGTCAACACAAAAGTTAGAAAGGTAGGGTCTAGTCAGATCATTTCTATGTGGTAAAACTTCATTGCATGCCATCTATCGATAGATTTTCTTGGTGTTTGCTTCTTAAGCACCCCAGATAGTTTTGGCAAAGTGAGCACACTGTACTTTGAGTGTGCATCCCAAGTATGTAAACTACAATGGAAGGGCAATTTTATATATGTGCAAGACTGAATCGAAATGATGAGACTATGCTTTCCTCCTTTGATACCTTGAGTGAGGATAGTCTGTCTAGGGGGTACTCTGAACATGATATAGGGATGGCGTGTCATGAGATTCCATCACATAGAAATTATATGGCTAGACCCTATTATTCTATCTTTGGGCCTTGGTTGGATGACTGAACCTTTGTCAATTTCTTAAAAAGCAGCTATGTCCTGTTATTGAAAAGACCAATACTGTATTTAGAGACACTAAGCAATTTTGATGCAACTGTTTGACTGGTCCTGCAGAAACAGTATGAATTATGTTATGTTGGTTACCATGGATGTAGTGTCCTTTTTTACTGTAATTCCTAATGATGTAGGAATACACTTTGTTAGGCTGTTTCTAAGAATTCTAAATATTTCACAGGCGAGAGGCACTTGATATGTTCATTGCTTGACATCATACTTAATAAAGTCTTCATGTTTCATGATAACTATTACCATCAGAAGGTATGGGTAGCCCAGGCACCGTGTGCGCACACAGTTATGCCAACATGGTACTCGCATACTGGGAGTCTCTGTATGTTCTAGACAGAAGTAATCTCTTTTTGCAGTACATCTCACATTATGTATGTTTTTTGGATGATGTGTTCTTCATGTGGACTTGCTCAGTAGAGTCTGAGGTTGTAGACTATTTACATCAGGCTACTGATTTTTTAAAGTTCACATTTAAGCATTCCCGAACCTTGAAAGATTTTCTTGATGTTTGTGTCTTGAGTAGCCCAGATGGTTTTGACACTCCACTTTATAGTAAATCATGTAAGAAAATGAGGAGAATGCATTATCAGAGTGTGGATCCCAAGTATGTAAAGCGTAATGTGCAGAAAGCACAATTTTATAGACATGCAAGACTGAACAGAAATGATGCAAATATGCTTTCCTGCTTTGATACTTTGAGTGAGGATGAACATGAAATAGGGGTGGTGCATCACGAGGTTCTATCACATAGAAATGATTTGGCTAGACCCTATTTTTCTAACTTTTGTGTTGACACTGTAGTAAGACAGAACAGCAAAGGATATGATTTTAGAATGTGTCACTTATTCAAATGACATTTAACCTATCTGTGACTTCATTAGGAAGCACTGGCATATTTTGACTACTGATGCCAGATGCAGGTACTTCCTTGGTGAAGCTCCACACTTTTGCTATAGAAATAATAGTTCTATTAAGAAACTGCTTTGCTATAAAACTCTGGTTAGCAATAGACCCTGTATTCCTGTTAGAAAAGACACGCAATACATCCATGCAGATTGTGTACAATGTCTAAATATGTTAAAACTGAAGATACCTTTGTACATCCAGTTATTGGGAATACCTTTAAATTCAATTTTTATGCTAACTGTCCTGTGTAGCAACCTGGTCTACCTGGCTGTTTGTGATCTGAGGAGAAGAATTGAATGTAAAAGAATTGCATCAGGGAACATTTCTATGAAATAAGCAGATGTGATAGTAGGAATGATTTGTATAAGCATATTTGTAACACTGATACTGAACACACTTAAATTTTTAGTTTTGGAATTATTGAATGTGGGAGATAGAGGAGGTGGTATTAAGACAAAAACAGAATGCTTGGTGGTTAAATGAATGTTAATTTTACAATCTGATAAAAGGAAAGCATTGAGTATATAACCTTGAAAACCTTTGCCAAGAACATGCGACTTGACCAGGTAATTAACTGTATTTTAGCACTATTTTTTAGATCTAATGAAGCACCTATGGTGTGAAAGTATTCATCGGTTATATATGTTTGTTTTTACTTCTGTGAAATTAAACATGTATATAGTGTTGTGTTAGCTGGTTCTTTATTTTATCTGTTGCACAACTTAAAAATTCTGAACAAGCATCCCATTTCAACAACAATTTGAATTTTTTTGTTTTATAAATAATTTCTGTTATTGTTACTAGCCTTTAGTTTCGGTCTAGTTTGTTAATGTACTTTCTGTGCTTATGGATTTATAAGAATGTTTACGATTACATTTAGTAAAGGGTGATAGTGTTCAAAAATGTGTTTTCCAATGTACATGTGATAACTGAATGAAGAGAAGATCAGTAAAACAAAAGTTCTAGTTTGTAAGATGTGAGGCACGCAGTATACGATTATACAAGTATGTGCTTTAGTAGAAAAATGCCACAAAAAGAAAATTAATGTATTAGAGACTGGTAGTGATGTGAAATGTTTGGGGGTTGTGAGCACTGTGCACGTTACTGTGAATACTGTATAACATAAAGTCAGAAACATTGGCTGCAAAGTAGAGAAGTCTGGTCAGAGAATCAACATAAATCTATCGTGTTTACGATTGATACTGGAGAAGAGTGTAATACAATGTCTGAACCTATATTCAAACGACTGTGGCCAAACAACAATGCAAACAAGTGTTTTTATATTTGTTTCAGAACACACTGAAATCATGAGGTCAAATCTGTATTCGCCCTTATTAAAGTCTCTGTACTATTTTTATTAAATGCTTAACTGAATATTTTGGTGATGCAGTTCTTTGTGCTCTAATAGAGGAGTGGCATTGTTCAGAAAAAAATGGGAAAAAAAAAACGTTTAACTTGGTGAACACCAGCCAAACAGACTATTCCACCTAAAATTTCTCTAAGTAAACAGTGAGATCTGTGAGTGGTACTGCAGAAGCCTAAGCTCTATGGGTAATATTCTTCATAAGATGTAACAACTGGCCAAATTCCAATGCTTCAGGGCACTTTCCATGCCTCCAAACCATTAGTCAGCTAGAGCACAGCTGACTACAATAATCAGGTTTGGGTGCCAAGCCCTTCAGAGCTTTCCTACTGCCAAGAAGAACTCTCCTGTGTAGACCTAGAAGGATCAATGGTCTGCTAAAGCTGTTCACTTCCTGAGCAAATGAGTTCCCTTGTAGTGGGGGGACTCTTCTACATTACTTTCATTTTACTTGAGAAAAAAACATTTTTTTCTTTCAAGTACTTTTTATTGACTGTCTCGTGACTCTCATGTACTTTTTAGCTGGGAGCATACCTTCTAACTTTTGTAGTAAAAAGTTTTTTTAAAGCTGTTTTCTTTGGAGAAACATTATTTTACCTTCTGGAGCTGGGGAAAGTGTTTAAAGTGCTTTTTACTGTTTTTTCCTAGAAAAAAGGTTACTTTTTGATGCTTTTCCTGTTTTACTGACTATTGGTGCTAAGCTTCCCAAAGAAACAAGCACCATTTTGTACTTGGTTCTCAGGGAAGCTTGTGTCTGAAAGGTCCATCTTTCTTTCAGCCACAAAAAGAAATATTGATTAAGCCTTTGTCATCACAGCAGGCTGTGGTAATATGCTCAGTCATAGGTGCGTGACTGCGCTTGCCAAAGCTTCCTCTGGTGTAGTCTGTGCAGTCACCATGGACCATGATTAACCACATATATGTTTAGATCTTTTACAGATGTTTTCCACTCAGACTTCAGTCTCAGTGAGGGAATACCTCAGGATTCTACATCTCATGGCATTCATGTTCTCATAATTCACATTGAAAGACTTCACATGAGAAAGATAGTGGTATTTGAAATCTCTTTGTTCCCAGCAGGAACACCCATTGCTTTTTCAAAGTCCAGTTCTGGGATTTGTAAAAGAAGCAATCAGATAGTGGAGATATTAAATTTCTCAGAATCTGGATATCCTGTTCTTTCCCTCTTGCATGAGAGCAGTCTGTCACAGCTGATGCTTCATCCTTTGCTTGGAGGGCAGTGTCAATGGACAAAACAGACAGACCACTCCACACACACAGACAAAACAGATGCTAGCACACCACTCAACCTCTTAGCATGACAGTTCTGGACAAAGAGAAAATTAATGGGGAGACAAAGGCCCAAAAATAGGAACAAATTATAAATCTAGAAAGTTGATAGAATATCTGGTTTTGCATTAGTATGGAGTTTTGAGGAGTATGATGCCTGAAACTCAAGTGTCTGTCACTATTTAGCAAGTTCAGTCCTCAGTGATTTCCCAGAAAATCTTAAATTTTGTGTGTAACAAACCAAAAATATGAGGCAAAAATCTGGGCATTCTGTGAAAATCTGGAGTGTTGAAAGGTACGAATGCTAGCTCTTATAAATGCTCTGAACTATCATTTGTGGTCCCTGGGACCTCTTCAAGGGTTTAGAGATAATACGACTGTGATGTGGTACATAATCAAGGAGTGCCAGATCTTACACTGTAGCCAGTTTAGTATGGGATATAGCTTTAAAGCGCAATCTCTCTCTCTGCAGGCATCTTATATTCTGTTAGAGCAAAACTGTGCAACAGACAAGCTGAGCAGGACCAGGGAAGACCCTCATGAATGGAAACTGAATCAGAAGATCTTCCAAGATTTGATCCATCTGTGGAAAGTTCCTCTTAGACTTTTTTGTCTCCTCCCTAAACAGTTAACTGGCAAAATTCTGTTTGAGAACTATCCTCAAGATGGCCAGGAAGACAGATGACTTTTATTTTCCTTGAGCAAGAATAGTCCTGCAAGCTTTTCCCAACCTTTCCACTGATATCTAGGGCAATTCTGAAGATTCAGAATGACTCCTCAAAGAGCATTGCTGTGACTCCCTTCTAGCACAGGCAACAGTGGTTCTCACTTCTTTTGGAATTGGCCACGGACAGTTACCCCAAGCTCTCCCACAGACTAGATTTACTTGCACAAGATCAGGGGTGTTTGATACATTATAACCCCAAACAACTATAATTAACTGTCTAGATGATAGGGTTTTAATGCCTTTTAGGCACCTGTTTTCTGAAGGTTTGCAGCATGTACTAATGAAGGAAAGAAAACCTGCTACTAGGAAATCGTGTATTAGCAAATGGAAGCATTTTTCTAGTTGATGCCGACAAAAGAACCAGCAGCCATTCAGGGCCACTCACAGTATTTGTGTGATTTACTATCCTATGGTCTGTCTCCTCTAATCAAGATTCATTTGTCTGCCATTATAGCACGTCTGCCCTTGGGTCACCTTCTTTCAATGCATTCTCATGTTTAAATGTTTTTGAAAGGGTTCTTTATAAGAAGTCTCTCAGAAAATCAGTGACCCCCTCCTTGGGATCTTAATTTTGTGTTAGAGAAACTAACACTTGCTTCATTTGAACCAGCTCAACTGGCTGACTTGAGGTTCTTAAAATGGAAACTAGTTTTACTGATTGCTGTGACCTCTACAAGAAGCTACATGTATAGCTTAGGCTACTGCTGCAGGGATCATAATGATGACCATAATACCGCTGTGTAAGTAAACTTACCATAGCAGGAGATGTTTGAATGATCACTGCTGCAGTAGCTGGTTGTGTCTTCAGCTGTATACAAGTCACTCAACCAAACTCTATATAACTGTGTCCTATATATACCACCCATCCATTCTTACTCTGATGAACCTAATAGAGGAACTATTTTAATTTATCTCTCTGAAAATCATAATAATAAGGGAGATCTTAACTTAAGAATTACTTAGCCTAATGCAAACCTTCAACACATCCTTAACACACTGTAGCCTGTAGCTTTAATAACAATAATAAAAAAAAAACTCGAAGGAAGAGTTATTTTTTTAGTTGTAAACCTGACAATATTGTAAAAGGGGTAAATATGACTGATTTACTAAAAACACCACTACACTAAATATAGTAGCATGAACAAATTGTTATAGCAAACCAGAGACTAACTGTACATAGCTATAGATATACATACACATAGATATTTATATGTATGTATATATATATATATATATATGTGTGTGTGTAACATATATATATATATATATATATATATATATGTATGTTTATATATGTATATATATCTATGTATATATATCTATATATATATCTATATATGTATATATATATATATATATATATATATATATATATATATATATGTGTATATATACACACACATACACACACACACACACACACACACATCTACAAATTGCTTATTACTTACAAAGTACTTTTTTTGATTATGACATTGCTTTAGTATAATAACTGAATCAGTTGTCAAAAAATATTTACTGACTGACCGGTATGCATTGTTTAGACTAATCTGGATCATGACTGAAAATGGTCAGGAGACCAGCCCACCTAGTTGGTTAATAAATTTAAACAGTAGCTGTGCAACCTCAGTTAAAGCAAGTCAATATGCTTTGTAGGGCTGTTCCATCTACGTAAGGAAAAAATAACCTAAAAGAGCTGTGCAGTGAAGATATGCAAGAGTAACAATCGCATAGTTACAGGACAGTAAACAGAGCTATTCAGAACACACTAGATGACAGCCAGTGTGTTAAAGCAGTGCAATGCTAAGCAAAAAGAATGCAGAGTCAGAGTTATTTGTTATGTTTCAGAAATGATCCAAGGAACCTTTTTAGTCATGATCTGAGTCATGGGGAAAACAACAAAGAACTTTAAAGACATAAGTAAAAGTACAAGGCAGTTTCTGTTTTCAGAGTTTGAGCAACTCTGTTATAGAAAAAATGGAGACTACACAATACCTGAATATGCAGCAGCATTAAGAAATAAGACTGATAAAGGCAAATGTAACAGTGACGGGAATGAACAGCAGTTAAATACAGTACTTAAATTTTTAGTGCTACATGAGGAGTATGTGAAGTAAATGCAATTAAATAGCGTTTATATTTAATTGCTATATTATGTGTGAATTGGGTAGAAAACCTTACAATTGAATTACTTTTAATAGCACTTGCTGATTGAAGAAAAAATGTACTGCTGTACAATGCTTATTTCGAAAAGAAAGGTTTTGTGTGGTTCTGAGAAGTTCATTGTACTCAAATGGCTATTTGGCTAAGAACTTGTCTGCTACATTTTAAGTTCTGTTGCTGTGTGCATCATTGTGCTCCATTTGCTTGGGCTGCTCTGAGATGTACACCACATATAAAGGCACACTCGCTCCACAGCTTTTTGTGTGTGTGTATATATATATATATATATATATATATATATATATATATATATATATATATATATATATATATATATATAAAATGTTATTACTGGTGAGTGATGGCTGTGAGGCAACACAAATAGAAAATGCGATGGTAGGCTAGTCCCCTCATCTTCTGCAATGTTACCTATTTGTTTGACTCAATGAGCTGCGATAACCGATCACATTCTGGATCAGAACTGTCTTGTAGTTTCTGCTATTTTTTTGATGTCTGTCAAGAATCAGTACTTTGGGATTACAGTGTTAAATTGCTGTCTATATCTGTTTTTTGGATCGTTTCCTTAAGCAGCATAAACGTGAATTACTGCACTTTATTTCGTCTTGACATTCTTGGTTGCAGGTGGTTGAAGCACTGGTATTTTACTGGGCTGTTGCGTTTGTTTTACTGTGCGGTTCACAAATATTAAAATATTTTCTAATCTTTGGCAAGTAGTGTACACATTCAGCAAAAAATGCTTAATATCTGTTCAGTGCTACAAAATCTCAACAACTTTAAAAAACAAAAAAACAAAAACTGAACAGCCATTACAATGAGATGCATTCTAACCAGAGGGTTAGAAGAAACTGCTCCCACGGTGGTGCAAAATGCAACCTGATTCAAAAGTTTGATTAGTATTTTGTTCTGACACATTGTGCATTATTTACCCGTTAGTGTTTTTTCATATATTAGTCATACATAATCTAGATATAATAATGCAGAGATGTTTCAATAAGAACATGGTACAGTCACATTATGCCTGGATATTGAAGCAACCAGTTTTTGTTTAAAATAATTATGATTTAAATCTGCTGTAATACAGTTTAAGCTATCTGATTTTATTACCTGTACTGGATTACTTTTATAATAATTATGAACACTTGTATATTCAAGACCTTTCTCCATTCAGAATCCTCTGTCGTGATGCACACTTTTATTAGCTTCTGTTTCACTGCTAATCTCGCTGTTAATTCTCTTCATAGTTAATAGTATTGTTCTTTTTAATCATGTCTAATAGATGCAAAGCCTCAAGGAAGTGAAATATTAAAGTTTTCTTTGCTTTATTTATTTGCAGTTTAAGACAGTATATCCTGCTGTACACTAACATGTATGCCATCCCTTTTTTATACTAGAAGTAATTTACTGGTAAATATCCGAGTACTGTTTGCATTACTATGTATCTGCTAAGCTAGGGCTGCCATCTGTCAGAAGCTTTTTTTTTAGTCAGGAAATTGATGTCGTTGTCAATCTGATTTTGATGAGCGCTTAAGTATTTTTGCCTTTCTGTGAGCCTCGTCACATTTCTAAAGTCCATTTTTCTCAAACTGCATATAATTTCACTTGGATTTCCTTGTTGCAGATAAGTTATGTTGTCATAATTGTTTTAACTGGCATAGGGTAATAATAGGGTGTCTGCTCTGACAACTCTGTATATCCTTCCTATGTTTTGTATGTTTGTTGCTGGGTCCATTCAAGCCCTCTCAAATTTTTTGTTTACTGGGGTAGTGGACTGATCCACAGAGATTCATTTCAGCCACAGCCCATGAGGGCTGTCTAGTTAACTTGCCCATGTTTACAATGCCAGGTGTGCTGAGTTCTACTTTTTGCAGCCCTAGCTGTATAGTCTACTATGTCTCATTTAAGCCTAGTACACTTGAAAAGCAGACCACACCCAATTCCATTGCTATCAAATGCATTAATTGAATCTAGGAATGATATAAGTAACCAACTTTTCACATATTGTACTTATTTGACTGCCTGCACTTTTAAAAAGTTGTTTTTTGTTTAAATAATTTAATTGTTGTAGGCTACACACTAAAGTGCGATAGCCTTTTCTGATCGTCTGTATTCGTTTAAAGCTGTCTTAAGTGTATTTTTTACTGTTTTTGCCTTATCTTTTCAAAAAAACAAAAAAAAAAACTAAACAAATTCCTTGTTTCCCGCCTTTCTAAGCTAGTATAGTCCAGTTTTCAGGCTAGTGCTGAACTGAGGGCTGTGATACTAGTTTCTGAGTTAGCCCATACCTTACTTGGATAGGAGGAAGTTTCTTTGTTCACCTGTGAGAAAGGGGAGCTTTGAGCAACCTATCTGTCCCTGGAGGAGTGGTTCCAGCCCAGAAATTAGTAGTTTATTGGCCATTTTGGGCTAATTTCTATTTCTTTCATTTCCCTACTATAAAAACCGCATTTGCACGGTTTTGCGCACTGGGCAGTGCTGGTTAGCTACAGTTAAATTATTCCCAGCTCCATTAAGTCTCCTCTTCAGTTTTTCCCTTGAAACTAGTCTAACTCTCAACCTAAGGACACAAAAAGCATCTTACAGCCCTGCACTTGCTCAGACCTAATAGCAAGCACTAATATACCCTGTCACTGATTGCCCAGCAGGGCAAGGCTCTTTATTCACCCCTCACCAACCAAGTGACTAAGCAGCTCACCCTACTATTCAGGCATGACCAAAGGGCAACTTCAGACACACTCTCCAGTCCAGCTGGTGAATCTGGGTATCCTGAGGCAATGTTACAACTGCCTCATGTACACAGACAACCCTCTTCTCCTACCACAAAACACTAACATATGCGAGAGATGCAATTATACAGCCAAACTGGAAGCTAAGCTCTGTCCACCCAAGAATGGAACAGACAGTCAAGAGGACAAGGTTAACACTTGCACCACAACTCCAGCCGCACACAAACCTACTAAAAATGCACTGGCAAAAAATACACATAAATACACAAAATCATACTCGGAGGCTCTAAATAAAAACCTGCAAAAGCATCAGAGACCTCCAAAGCATACACCCAAACTACTTGCACTTCCCGTCACAAACCAGATAACACATAAAACACAATCAGTGCGCCACACAATCGCAGCCCTTAAGGCGAAATAACATACCTAACACACTAGTAATAGGTGAGACTATAGTCAGGCACACTGACATCCCACTCACTAGGCTGGACAAGCAGAAGGTTACTTTTAGCTGCCTGTCGGGAGCCAGAATCCGCCACATAACACAAGCACTCAGTTCACTCCAGAACAAGAACAAATATGACTCCGTCATTGTTCATGTTGGTGTAAATGACCTGAGATGTACCTCCCTGGAATACATGAAAAGAGGCATGGAAGAGCTATCTGATCATGTAGCCAAGGCTGGTTATGACCCTGACCCTGAGTAGCATCCTGCCCTCACCAAGAATGATACCTCAGTATAAAGAAAAAATTATAAATTTCAACAATTGGCTAAGCTTCTGGTGTCATTCAAAGGGGATCTGGTGTCTGTCAGCCTGGGATGACATGCTCGACAAGCTGCGTTGCTTCGCAAGAGACTGCTTGCACCTGTCACCCCTAGGCTTTCGAATACTGGCCAAGGCTCTTGCTGCCCCCTAATGCCTTTTTTAGGCAAGGCTCAAAAGTCAAACCCACCTCCATAAACAGTACAATTAACAAAAAACTGAGGGTTTTGCTACTCAACGCCAGGAGTTTAAATCTCAAAATGCACGTGCTCGAAGCACTCCTCAGTATGGAGAACGTCGACATCTGTGCAGTAACTGAAACCTGGTTCAAGGCTCCAGAGAGCAGCCCAGCACTACTGGGCTACAACTCATACCACATGTTTCACCCACAGAACACGGACCAAAACATAAAAGGAGGGGGTGTATCCGTATTCATCAAGGATACCTACACCTCCAGGTTAGTGGCACAGCATGATATCTCTGAGATCATCCATGTGCAACGAACATCGCGCAAATCTGCAGTGCAAATTGTGGACTGCTACAGATCACCCTCCATGACCCAGGACCACCACTCCACCTTTCAGGAGACACTGGAAAACATGAAGGTCCTACCAAACACCCTGATATTGGGCGATTTCAATTACCCTACCATTCACTGGGAAAACTACTCTAGTACAAATTCCCAGGCCCAGCGCCTCCTGGAATTCATCAACTCAAATGTCCTGGATCAGCTGGTAAACTCCCCTACCAGAGGTGAAAACATATTGGACCTGGTCATCACCAACATGGGCGACAGGTGTTCCACACCAGAGGTCAACCCATCACTGGTTAGATCAGGCCATAAACTAATCACTCTGGATGTCTACACCCCACCATCACCCCCAACTAAGGAAACCCCACGCTAAGGATAACACTGCCCAAGATACAGAAACCTTTTCAAATGCACTCTGAGCACCTACAAGGATGCATGGATCATGCCATCCCTAGCAAAACCAAGATTCACTCCTCTAAGAGAAGGAAACCAGTTTGGTGGACCCCTGCAATAAACAGGCTATACAATAGGAGGAGGAAACTAGTACAGAAAAAAGCAAATCCCAAGAAGGAAAGACATCCCTGATCAGTATCAGTAAAAAACTGAGGTCCCTCATGAAATCATCCAAGGCTAACTTCGAAAGAAAAATCGCCAAGGATTCAAAAGATAACCACAAAGCCTTCTTTAGCTATGTTAAGAATCTAAGTGGCAACTCGCAGATATGCACTGAACTAGTGCAAAATAGCACAAAATATACTGAACCTACTGATATTGCCAACATCCTGGCAGATAGATTCAGTGCAAACTTTACCCCCCCCCCCTCACCTCCAAAAGGGCAAAAGGGCCCACAACAATACTGGAAAAGTGTAGTGTCCCTAAAATCAGACGCACAGGTGAAAACAGCCCTTTCAAAAGCCAAATACACAGCATCAGTGGGACCAGATGGTGTCCCAGGCTGTGTCTTGCACGAACTACAGAACGAGCTAACCACCCACCTAAACACGCTGTTCAATCTCAGCCTTTCCACAGGCTACATGCCCATAGAATGGCGCACAGCAATGGTTATTCCTCTCCACAAAGGAGGGGCCACAACTGACCCTGGTAACTCTCACCCCATAAGCCTGACTAGCCTGGTCTGCAAGGCTATGGGGTGCATCATCATGGAACTCATTAACAAAGACATTGGGACCCTCCAAACACTTGACCTGACCCAGTTCGGCTTTAAGAGCAGATCATGCCTACTAAACCTGGTTGACTTCTTTGAGACAGTCACCAAGGCCATAGACGAGGGAAAGGTGGTTCACACATCATACCTTGACCTTGCCAAGGCTTTCGACACCATTCCCCACTTGGCTATTACAGAAAAACTCACCAGCCTGAGCATAAACCCCTACGTCATGAGATGGGTTGCCAACTGGCTTACAATCAGAACTCACACGGTAAGAATAGCGGGCTCCAGGTCTGACTCTAAACCAGTCACAAGTGGTGTCCCACAAGGCTCGGTCCTGGGACCCCTACTGTTTGGCAAATACTTCTCAGAAGTACAGGCAAACACAGGAAGGCTATGGTTAACTAAGTTCACAGATGACTGCAAACTGGGAGACGTAACTGCCTCTCCGGCTGACACGGACATCCTCCAAAAGGGCCTTACTGAGATGGGCACCTAGTGTCAAAGTCATGGCCTCAAGCTAAATGCCAAAAAATGCATAGTCATCCCATTTGGGAAAAACAAAACACCCACAAATTACCACATAGGTGGCAGCCCCCTTAATATAGAAGAGGTAATAAGAGATCTGGGGACCCAGGTAGATAGTAATCTCTCCTTTGACAATCGTATTGCCAAAGTAGTTAGGAAATTCTTCTATGTGGCCCATCTAATTACTAAAGGGTTTGCACCTAGAAATAGAGGTTATAGTGCCCCTCTACTAGTCACTCATTAGACCCATCATAGAGTGCAATGCCCCATTTGGGATGTACCTCACAAGACACTGCAGCTGGAAAGACCACAAAAGTACCTCACCAAGAGGATTACTGGTCTCAAACATATGTCCTATGCAGCCTGACTGAAAAAACTCCGGCTGTTACTCAGTGACATATCGCTTACTCAGAGGTGATCTCTGCCTGACTTACAAAGCCATGTCCAACTCAGAACTGATGGACATGCTCCACCTAAAGAAATCCAAGTCACTGTGAGCCACGCGCTCTAGTGAGCTAAACTTCGCCACAACAATAAACAAAACTGCTGGAGGGGTAGATTGCTGTCACATAGACTCCCCATGCTTTGGAACAAAATTCCAAATTACATCAGGCAGAGCCCCTCACTAACGCTCTTCGAGGAACCTTGATGAGTGGATGGGTAACAGAAAATACATCCCTGGGATCACTTCATTGGCTCTGCTTGACAGAGGATCAGTTAATTAATCAATGGGGATGCGAAAGCCGACACACTCTGGCTAGGCTTATAAATGCCCTCGGGCAGATGGCCTAGTACCTACCTATGAACTGAAATTTTTATTTTTATTTATTTAACATTTGTTGACCGGGAAAGTCCGACTAGGTTCCACAGATCCTGTTTTCAGCGGAGGCCCGGGGAGAAATGCTCCAGAAGCATGTCTTTAGAAATGTGGGAGGAAACCGGAGTACCCAGAGGAAACCCACGCGAACACAGGGAGAACATGCAAACTCCACACAGAAGGCACCCCAGCCGAGAATCGAACCGGAGAACCTCTTGCTGTGAGGCGACAGCATTAACCGCTGCACCACTGCGCTGCATAAATCCATCCGTAACCCCTTTTTTTCCCATTTTCCATGTGGGGTAAGGGTGTTACTTCAGTAATGACAATCTCCTAGAGCCAAGGTTCACACCACTGTGTGGCTAGCCTTGCCATGGTTGTTCTTCCATGCCACTCGCATGTACAAACAGTCACTCCTATGGCCAATTTAGAGTGCCTAATCAGCCTACTCCATGTCTTTGGAGTGTGGAAGGATACTGGAGCACCTGGAGAAAACCCATGCAAATACAGGGATGACATTCAGACTCCACTCACAAGGCACCTCAGCCAAGATTTGAGCTCTAGAATTTCTTGCAGCAAGGTGTCAGTACTATCTGCTGCACCACTGTGCATCTCTGAGTAGCTTAAGTGTGCAATGAATACATTAAATTAGCTTCAGCTATGTAGGGTCAGTGTTTAACTTAGCTTTATTGTTGCTTGAGCCCTTGTTAGGGTTGGGGTTTCCGCACTGGCACTAACTTCAGGTGGTCTTTTTCTCAGGAGTTAGGGGACTTTTTCCTCAGCCCCAAGTGTTGCTTTGGAATTAATTTTGACAGCACTGCAGACTGTACTGAATGTGCTGCCCTTAATGCCTGCACTTTTGCCACATCAGCCTTGTTGTTCAATATTTTCCACCTGTTCCTTTGGCTGCTCAGCCTTCTTGACAGGAGAGGGTTGGGAAGGGACCAAAAGACACTTTCCAGATCCATTTAGACTTTCTTGACCTAGTCCATCTTCCTCCTCTTATTTGAACCGTTCCCTGCTGATGAAAGATCAGAACCAGGTGCAAGAGAAGGCACCTTGACACCCTGGTGGACTCCCCAATCCTAGATGCACATAAGAGACTGAGTTTATTCCCTGTCATCTTCCTCATGTGACTTCAAATTTTGGAAAATCTTAGACCGCACAATATCTCCATAGAGAATCCTACAGAAAGCCTTTCATTTTCCCTGACTGCATCCTGGGTAGCATCTACTACTGTTTAGGTGGTTGCTATTGTAGTCTGAATGAAAAGGAAAGAATCCAGTGTTGTAGTACCTATTCCAAGGAGCCCAGACAAGAACCTCTCTTCTCTTAAGGAAATGCTGGGCACAGATCAGTATGTCAGATGCCATCTCTCCTTGACAATTCTTAAAAAGGTTGATCTGAGCCACACTTTCTGTCCTCTCAATAAAGAATTGAGAGCAGTGGACAAGAATGGGAAGATAGGTTTAAGCACCCTCATCTTTTATCCTGAGGACAGCAAACTATTTGTCACATATGCTTTATTTCCAGTGAGAGCCAAAGAAATGATTCAGACATTGGATGAATTTCTGGATGGAAGCATTTAAAAGAAGAAGCTGTAGTTCAAGCATGACTTATGACCTCCATATCCAAACTTGCAGTGCATTTCACACAAAATTTAGCAGATGGAAATAACCCAACAAACACCAGCATTAGCTGTTTGCCATCAAAACTGGTTGCACTCAAGATTTTTTGAATTCTAAGGTGTCTTTCTTAAATGATCCTTTTGGTGCTTTCTTAAGACCAGTTAAGAAAATCTGATGTACATGAAGGAGGAGGAGAGGATACTCACACACCTCTCTTGACAAAAAGTTCAAGACTTCACAATGACACTTTTTAATGTGGAAGAGTCCAGGCTATTTATGGTTTTGGTGTGGCCAACTGCAGCAGGGAACTGAGACAGCTGAGAGAACCAATGTGGTTGTAGGAAGTCCCAGAAAAGATGCCAGCTCAAATGCAATACTCAACAGCAACAAGGATACCCAAGCCTTGCTTCAGTGGGACAACAGTGATGCACCTGATGTCTTGTCTGACTGACCCTTTCTGGATAGAGTCCTAAGTTGATCTTCCACTGGCTGTTGCACAGAGCAAGTAGATTTGGGCAATACTATCTATAAGCAATAAGATTAACTTTTACACCACACAGAAGCTCAGCACCTTTCCATTGCCCAACATCCCACCTCATCAAGACAGTGCAGCAAGAAAAGAGGTGTTGGATTCCATCAGAAAAATAACCATCCAAGAGGTCCTATCAGACTAGAAGGAATCCATGTTTTAAGCCAGATTTTTTTGTACCTCCAAAAAGATAAAGGATCTCAGGGCAATATTTTAGATGTAAGCAGACAAATTAATTTATTCCCATAGAAACATTTCAGATGGTCAAGGGTGTAGTCTGTTGTTGCTTTTCAGAAAGGGACTTGTAGTGTCTTGTCCCCCAAGATACCCATCTCTACTTACAGATTGCCAGGTTGTGCCAGGAGATTTCTATACATCCATGTAGCAGCCAGCCATTATCTGAATCAGTCCCATTCAGACTCGCCTCATTATCTGCTCTTCTTACCAAATGCATTCTAACAAAAAATCAGGTGGAGGTGTTATGATAGGGATTAAAGATAATTATGAGACCTGTGATTATTACATGTTCAGTGATGACACCAACACTGTAAACTGTGTAAGTGTGACAATAATAACAACCTTGGAACATATAACTATTAAGTGTTGGAGCATATAGACCACCAAAGTCAAGTGCTGATGACCTAGAGGAATTCCTACATTTCTTGCATGAAATACACGAGGGAAGAATAATAGTTGGGAACTTAAGTTTACCAGAAACAGACTGGAATAATATTGATTCAGCAATGCTGGTAAGGAAATTGTTCGCAACATATATTCAGGAACAACAATTGCTTCAGATTTTAAAAACCCTACCAGGGGATGGAACATACTAGACATTGTGTTCCTAAAGAAATTACTGTTGCTTCAAGTCAAGTTTTGCCATCACTGATGTGCAGTGATCATGGGGTAATAAATGTTAATTTGTTGCCAGATAATTCTGCCAAACTGAAATCTAAACCAATGCACAGAAGGTTAATTACGGATTATATGGAAGCAAAACAGTCGCTATGTAAAACTAACTGGAGTGAGGTATTCAGTGGAAAAAACGCAGATGGAATGTGGAAAGTTTTGAAAGAGAAATTGAGCGCAAAAAAAAAAAAAAATTAACATCAGGATCTAGGCATTCAGCATCAGGGGGATATATTTCCATAAGAGCAAGATATCTGATTAAGGTGAAAGACAAAAAATATAAGATATGGAAGAGTGTTTGAACTATAACTTTGAAAACTGAAATAAACGAGCTGGACAGACAGATTAAGTATAGTGTGAGACAAAATCAGGAAAAATTTGTAGAAAATGTATATAAAAATACTGAGCATAATAGGAAACCTTTTTATAGATACATAACAACATGTTGGGAAGAGTAGAGACACAAACTGAAACTGTGTAGATTCTAAAGTTTAGTCTCAGATACAACAGAGTTATAGATATATTTATAAAATCTTATGCAAAACAGTTTAGAGCCACAAAAGGGGGTGATAAATTGCCCTGCTGACATCCGGGAAATCCCAGATACTGGAATCAAATTCGATTATATTGCAAAAGAACTGCACAAACTGGATCCAAACAAAGCACAGGGAAGAGATGGAATTAGTAACAATGACCTGAGAACGCTTCAGCAAGAACGTATGGGTACCATAATATCTATTATTCACTAGGTCATATAAATATGGGAAGATTCCTCAAGATTGGAGACATGTGCTTATTAAACCTGTCTTCAAGGGAAAGGGGGAAGTAGGACAAACCCAGAGGCATATAGACCCCTAAGTCTACTTTCTTGTTGTGGAAAAATAATGGATAATTTATTGTCAGAACTGGATAGGTTGGAAGCTGAAACCATATATCAGCATGCATATGTTGAAAATAGATATGTTACCATCTGTAACAATATAATAGCTATGAATGAAAAAATTGTGCTGTGATGTAATTTATATAGATTTAACTTCAGCATTTGACAGGGTCATACACAAAACACTGATCAATAAATTAGTAAAAATAAGTATCGATGTACTCTTGATAAGATGGATAACTTACACATAGGACATGGTCTATGTGAAGAGGGACATGGCTGAACTCTGAGTACGTGTCCCACGCAGGTATGACCCTAGCCCTAAGCAGCATCCTACCTTTACCAAGAATACCACCAACAAAAAATAATTGCCTTCAACAATTGGCTTAGTTTCTGTTGTCATTCCAAGGGGATCCAGTATCTATCTGCCTGGGATGACATGGTTGACAGGCCTCAATGCTTTGCCAGAGATGGCCTCCACTTATCACCCCTGGGATTCAGTATTCTGGCCAAGGCTCTTGCCACACCCACATTGTGCCTTTTTTAGACAATGTCCCAAGGACAAATCTTGAAAATGTACTCACTGGAGGCTCTCCTTGCACTGGAAGATGCTGACATCTATGCAGACATGGAAACTTGGTTCAAGGCTGTGGAAAGCATCCCTGCCTTACCAGGCTATATCTCATTCCACACATTGCAACCCCAAAATGAGGTTGGGAAGACTAAGGGTGGTAGACTTTCTATTTTCATTAAAGACAAGCACACCTCCAGACTGGTTTGCTAGCATGATGCACTAGAACTACTCCAAGTGCAACTGACAATTGACAAGGCACCCATCCAAATTATAGCCAGCTATAGGCCCCCCCTCCATGACTCAAGACTCACACTGCTACCCGGACCTACTTGACTACATCAAGGTGCCCCCTAAAACCCTGATCCTTGCTGACTTCAACTACCCCACCATAGACTGGCTAAGCTATTCCTGCTATATTGCACTCACCCAATGATTCCTTGACTTCATAGGTTCTAACGCACTAGACCAGCTTGTCTTATATCCCACAAGGGGAGATAACATTTTAGACTTGGTTCTCACCAACATGAGCAACCACTGCACCACCCATATAGTAATTTGTTTCCTAGTGAGATCAGATCATTAGTCTATCTCACTTGTAAGTGTCTATCCCGTCCAACCCCCATCCCCCAGCTGTAGCCAGGCTAAAAAACTTCTCAAAAGCTGACTACAACCTTCTGAGGCAGGGTAGCAGTAGCTTCACACCACCCCCCTCCCCCAGAGACAAACGCAGATAAATATGCTGAACTGTACACCAGTGCAGCATACAAGCACCTGTACTATTCCATGGACTCAGCCATACCCAACAGAACAAAAACTTGCTCCTCAAGGAAAAACAAACCTATCTGGTGGGCATCCTCTAGCAACAGGCTTTACAACAAAAGGAAGACTGTTATCCAAGGATAAAAAGGTACAAATTCCTAACTAGAAAAACTCCCTCCTTAGCCTCAACAAGCAAATTAGATCTGTAGTGAAAACCTCCAAAGCCAATTATGAATTGAAACTAGCCTCCGAAATAAAGGATAACAAAGAGCCTTTTTCAGCTACATCAGGAACCTCTATGGTAAAGCCTAGGGTTGTTCCGAATTAGTTCTTAATGGTATCACTTACACTGATCCTGTTGACTTAGCCAACCTGTTACCAGATGGGTTCAGTGCAAACATCACGCCCCTATCTCCGAAAGGCCCATTCAACATCTCCAGTACTTATCCCACACCTCATATCTCTGTAGATCAAGTGTTAAAGGCCCTATCCAAGGCAAAAAACAGTTTCCATGGCACCTGACAGTATCCCTGGCTGTATTCTGCACCATCTCCAGTAAGAACTAGCCTTACTATTGTGCACCCTATTCAACCATAGCCTAAGTACAGGCTTCATTCCAGCAGAGTGGAGAAGTGCCATTGCCATCTGTTTGCACAAAGATGGTGCCACTACTGACTCTGGAAACTATTGCTCCATTAGCTTGACAAGTCTAATCTCTAAGGCCAGGGAGCATTTTATTATGGACCTGATAAACAAGGACATAGGCATTCTCCAAGCACTTGACTCCACCTAGTTCAGATTTGTCAAGGGAAAATCTTGCCTGTTGAACCTGGTTGACTTTTTTGAGACTGTCACCAAGGCACTGGATGAGGGAAAGTCAGTACATACAGCTTACCTTGACTTGGCCAAAGCCTTTGACACAGTCTCCCACTTGGGCATCATCAAAAGCTAACACACCTTGACATAAATCCCTGTCTCATCAGATGGTTGGCCAACTAGCTCACTCATAAAACCCACAAGGTCAAAATAGGTGCCTCCACCTCTGACAGCAGACCTGTTACTAGTGTTATTACCCAGGGATCTGTCCTGGGACACCTACTGTTTGACATCGACTTCACAGAGGTCCAGGAAAAGGCAAAAGACCTGTGGCTTACCAAGTTTGTGGACAACTGTAAGTTGGATGTTGTCATTGACTCCCCAATTGATAACATACTACAAGAGGGTCTCACAGCAACAAATGATTGGTGCCAAAGTCATGACCTTAAGTTAAACGTAAGAAAAGTATCACCATACCATTTGGCAAAAGCACGGCCCCTACAGATTAGCACATCAACGGCAACCTCCTAAGCACACAACCTGTGGTGAGAGACCTGGGTACACAGGTAGACAATCTCTCGACCATCATGTAGTGGTCAGAAAACCCTTTTACTTGGTTCATTTTTTGAGTAAAGGGATTGCATCTAGAAAAAAGGAGGTTATTACCTCTCTGTACTCCTCCCTCATTAGGTCAATTATTGAGTACAACATCCTGTTTGGTATGTGCCTTTCCAAACACATGCACCAACTGGAAAGGCCACAGAAATACCTCACAGAGAATCCATGGCCTCCAACACCTGTCCTATGTGGACAGGCTCAAATAACTATCATTCTACTTGGTATTGTACAAATTGTTCAGAGGTGATCTGTGTCTCTCCCACTAGGGAATCTCAGACCCTGATCTTCTAGAGATGCTCCATATCCTTAAGTCTGACTCTTCGTGCATTTTCCGATTGAAAGGCCTAAATCTAATAAGCAACATTAACAAAACTTGCCGGAGAGACAGGTTTGTCTCCCAGATGCTGCCCCATCTCTGAAATAGACTCCCCATACACGTCAAACAAAGTATGTTGCTGACCCTCTTCAAGCGCAGCCTTGATGAGTGTATGGGAAACCACAAATTTGTCCCAGGGATTCCACCTGTGTTCCTCACTGACAGGGATGACAGGTGCTGATTGAGGTTTCTTTTTTGGGATAAACTCTTGGCTAGGCTTGTAAGGGCCCCAGGGCCATTAGCCTAGTAATCTCCTATGGTCCTATGGCAAGTATGATACAGCAGCTGGACAGGTGAAATGCTTGGTTACAGTTGTGTCCCACAGGGCTCTGTCCTAGGCCCTTACTTGTTCAGATTGTATCTTTCAGACCTAACTTTTTCATCTGAGGTGTTCTGTCTGTATGCAGACGACCTGAAACTGGGTAAATTGATTACATGTGTTACAGATAAGGCATGTCTGCAAAATAACTTGACTAAATTGACCATTTTGGCACAGGAGAATAATATGCTGATAAATACATCAAAAATTAAGCATATGAGATTTGGGAGACATAAATTCTAATGTGAGTATTTAATACATCACACAGTGATTAATTTGTTTAAAGAGTTGATATGGGTAGATGAGATTTGAGTTTTTCTAATCATATCATCCAATTGGTTAATTATAGGTTGTATAAAAGATTTAAAATTACACAATTCAGCAAACTAGTAAACCACAAAAAAGGCAAGCTGGCTGTTGACACTCCACAATTTAATTGTAAGTTCTTTAGTTGAGGCACATACCTCACCTTCTTCATTCAACTCAACACAACACATTTAATATATATTGCAATCAATTAATTAAGACCAATTAAGTTGAAAAAATCAATTGCAACAGTATAAATTTAAAAAGGTACAAGACCTAAAAAAAATACATAATATGATAAACTTTAGAATATTGCATATAAAAACATTTTGACTTGACACTGTGGTTTGTCATGACATACAATGTCATGTCACCTCATCTTTATGTAACCCCTAAACACTTAGTTAGTATATACTCATAGTAAATGTAAATAGATATATGCTCATAATAAATATTCAATAAACAGATAACTTAATAGATAAAATAGAATGCATAAAATTAATATGTGATGCATCATATAACATATAAGTGGACACATCCTAAAAGTTTCAGTTTATAAAGCAACCATAAAAACTTTAAAAACCAGGGAATGTTATAAATCACCTTGAATGTTGTTCTGAAACTGAAACTTTTAGGATGTGTCCACTTATATGTTATAGGATAGATCACATATTAATTTTATGTATTCTATTTTATCTATTAAGTTATCTATTTATTGAATATTTATTATGAGCATGTACCTATTTACATTTACTATGAGTATATACTAACTTTAAGTGTTTAGGGGTTACATAAAGATGAGGTGACATGACATATTGTATGTCATGACAAACCGTAGTGTCAAGTCAAAATGTTTTTATATGCAATATTCTAAAGTTTGTCATATTATGTATTTTTTAGGTCTTGTACCTTTAAATTTATACTGTTTTAATTGATTTTGTGCCTGAAAGAAAGCGCTTACAATTAAGGTGTGGAGTGTCAACAGCCAGCTTGCCTTTTTTGTTGTATAAAAGATTTATAAAGTCTAGGAAATCAAAACAATGTCATTGTTACATTAGACCCAAACTTGAGTATGGAATAACAATATGGAAACCCTGGAAGAAAACAAGCATGAGTAAACTGGAAAGAGTACAGTGGAGAGATATACCAAGGGCACCCATGGATGTGAACATTTAAGTTATTGTGAAACACTAAAATATTTGAACTTGTACAGTGTCTCTTATAGATATCTAAGAGAAGATCTTATTCATGTATATAGGGAATTTAGAGACCACTACCTCTGGGAATGTGTGGGGTTATCAAAAAGTATTAGAGAATCATCAGACAACTTATGTAGAAGACTCTATAGGAGTGAGAAGTACACTAATTGGTTCTCTGAGAGAGCAGCTGATGCATGGAATAAACTACCAAATTACATTAAAGCAAGTACTAGCTTAGATATTTTTAAGAATAGCCTGGACACTTATTATGGGAACAAGTGCTTTGGTATATTGGCAAGCAAGGGCATTAATGCCCGTGCTTGAAATATTTATATGTATGTAAATGCATGTCCATAACTGCAGTGAACCAGAGGCTGTAAAAGGCCACAATGTTTCCTCAACTGAATGACTGGATCATAACTGCACTGGCTTTAGACAAAGTAGTTTCAGTTTAAAATTCTGTTGTTGTTGTTACCTAATCCAAAATTATGATGAACAATGCAAAGTCCTAGCTTGAGCTATCTCAGATCCTGACGTTTATAGGATGCTGTCTAGACACTCTAATCTACCATGTCCCTGATCTACTAAACAAGATCCATGTTGTACAGTCTGCAGTGTCTTAATTACTGCATGATGAGGAAGTCAAAGCAGCGCTCTGCCTCAGGGTATTAAACCTGATTACTGTAAATATCAATATGTTCTCTCCTGCTAGGTTTCACATGATTCTTCAGTGGACTCTTTAAGGTACAATGGTGACAACTGGCAAATCTGTTTAGGTTTCCAAAGCATACAAAACATACATACAGTGGTGCCATACCTCAAATCTGAATTTGGGAACTACTTTTCATCCTTGTATTACCTTCAAAGGGGATGGGGGCATTTTTAAGGGTTCACTCCAATGTAGTTGGCTACAGATCAATACTCTGGAGATGAGTGTAGTCCTCCTCATTCTGCAAATGTTTTAGGACTCTCCTTAGTGTGCACTATTCATCCACACCAGCAATACGGCAGCAGTATGGTACATTAAAGAACCGTAAGTCAGTTCTACCCCTCTGTCAAGAAGCAATGTACTTTCCTGTAGCCAGTTATATTCCTGTGTAGGCCAGTTCTATAGTAGATAGCTGACACATTACGTTCTGATGACAAGCAAGTGGTCCCTAAACTTTTGAATAGCACAGAAGTTCTTCTGTCACTTGGAAAGCCAATGCCAAAACCAGCAGTGTCTTTATTTCTTTTCCCTAATCTCCCTCCTCTCAAATATGTAAAGGAAGCAGTCATCCAAAAATGGACCCTCTCAGGACTCCTTAACACTTTTCTGTGTTTCTCTGTATTCTGAAGTTCATACAGAGAGAGAGGAAGAACAAGTCCTGAGTCTTTCCCATAATCTAATTTTGGCTTTAGTAAGTGTGGAATCCTTGGATTTGGACCTCTACATCTGAGGCCACACAAAATTATTCAAATTAATCATTCTGGCAAGCCTTATCTTGAGCTTTCACTTCTAACTACATGTTGATCCAGTACCAGTAATGGCAAGGACTTGTGATATCCTTCTTGAGTAGTACAAATTTTTATTCTGTCCTGAGACCTAAAAGCACAAAAAAGTGCAAGAGCCAATGGCTGCACCTTTCTGTTATGACTACTTCTAAATGGTCATATCCTGTCATCTCTGCCATTTTGGATTATCTTTCTCGAATGTTTGGTTCTGGCCAAAGCTTTTCCACTTTTTAGGTGCTTCTTGCTTCCACCAAGGCTCCAATAAATTGCAAAGTTTTCCTCAGAGGTACATTGCAGATACAACCACCTTTTAAAGATCCTGTACCTCTTTGACCCTTGTATTCCAAGCTTTGATTTGAACCTGCTTCAAAAGGTGACTTGAAGTACTTCTCTTGGAATATGCATTTTCTAGTGGCCCTTGATTCTGCTTGGACAGTTTCCAAAAGGAAAGCATTTGCTGTCAGTCCTGTCATCTTAATCATTCACAAGGACAGAGTGCTATTACAAACTGCTACTTTACTAATGACTAAGTTAACTACTGAGACTTAATGAGTAACTTAATATGCCTGTAGTTTTCCTAAATCTTTCTACAGATGAAATTACTTGTGTAGGTAATGACGCCAACAGACAATTTAGATTTTCTTGCATGGGCAGAACTAAATTAGTGAAAAAAGAGCAATTTCTTATTTTCCAACAGAACAAATAATGTCTTACTGTACATTTCCAAAGTTTCTTTTCAAAGTAGCTGAGTGATTGCGTAACATTATACTATGAAAAATATAATAAAGCATATCCTGATTTAGGTACAGCACATACAAATAAAGCAGTGACTACCTCTCGTGTCTTTTCCAGAAATGCATCATTACATGATTGTGTGGCTGCTATGTGAGTTTTCATATGTATATTTGCAAGCATTACAAGCTGGATATGATCTCAGTCTTCATTTTAGAACCAGAGCCATGGGAGGTATCTTCTCATCATGATCACCCAGGAGAGTAAGTCTGAGACTGTGTCCTAAGGAATGACCAGGATAGACCTACTCATCCCAGATATATGAAAGTGTTAGATTTACTGTAGCAATAGATCAGGATGCGCAGGTCTATCCTCTTCAGTGTACCCACCCTCCTAGATCCGGATGCACAGGTCTATCCTCTTCAGCATACTCACCCTCCTAGATCAGGATGCACAGGTATGTCCTCTTCAGCGTACCCACCCTCCTAGATCAGGATGCACAGGTCTTTCCTCTTCAGCGTACCCACCCTCCTAGATCAGGATGCACAGGTCTATCCTCTTCAGCATGCCCGCCCTCCTAGATCAGGATGCACAGGTCTATCCTCTTCAGCGTACCCACCCTCCTAGATCAGGATGCACAGTTCTATCCTCTTCAGCGTACCCACCCTCCTAGATCAGGATGCACAGGTCTATCCTCTTCAGCATGCCCACCCTCCTAGATCAGGATGCACAGGGCTATCCTCTTCAGCGTACCCACCCTCCTTCCCCTTGCCGCAAGGCAGATATTTGAAGGATTCTTCATCCACCAAGAAATTGTCTGGAGGATTATTGGTGATATTGTTCGGTGGTTATGTTTGCTTTTAAGTGGCACACCTGATATCTACAGATGAAGCTACTGCAGAAAAATGGGGAAATACTGTGGGCTGAGAGAGTTTTAGATGCAGAGCTGACTTAAGCCTATGGTTTCAGTCCTACTGATGTAATCTGTCATTACTGGTAAGTAAATTACTTTTTATTCAGTGGCAGTGCATGACATTTATAGCTAGTGTGAATTTCATGGCAATAACAGCATTCAAAAAATAGTAAATCACACCAGCAACTCATGTAGTACTTTAGCGCTTTTGTCTTATTTATTATCAAGACTTCTTCAGAAAGACATGTTTCATAACAGATATTTGAAGGATTTTGAAGGAAACTTTCTCAGTTATGAAACATGTTTTTCTGAAGAAGTCTTGATAATAAATAAGATGAAAGCGCTAAAGTACTACAAGAGTTGTTGGTGTGATTTACTATATTTTGAATGCTGTTATTGTCAGGAAGTTCATTTCTTAGTTAAAATTTCTTCTCTTCGTTCATTTTTTGAGTGTGGTTAATTTTAGTTGTAATTTTATGCATTTGTAAGTATTTATATATGTATTGTCCCATGACTTGAACAGTATAGTGTAACGCTAACTATGAATCAAATAAACAAAGTGTCTCATAATACATAGCAATGCTCTAAAAGGGGCATATTGGACTTTGTATACATTGATTTGCAAAGTGGGAGAAAGACAAATGTTTATTTAAAACAGAGCTGGAAATGGTTGCAAAACTTGTTACTTGGGTGTGTTACACACATGGCTGAAGGCCTACATACTGAAAGACTCAGAGGGAAGACTGCTGCATTGTGGGTTTTGCAAATGCTACAATGTAGAAATAGCTGAGAAGCACTGGAAACATGAACTGAGAAGCATTACAGAGAATGACAGAAGTTACATGTGGGATCACCCATTACCAACAGTTTAAAACAGATGCAAAAAAAAAAAAAAAAAAACAGATACAGTAGTCCATGAAAAAGAAGACAAAAGTAGCACTGATCATTAAAATTGCCACACCCAGTGAGTGTCTTGTATATGGAGAGAGACAAAGTCATAAAATACCAGGATTTGTAGGCAGACATGAGAGCAATGTGGAAGAAAGATAACTGAACAGTTCCAACAGTAGGAGCCAACAGGTCTAATAAAGAATTTACAATCCATCCTTAAATATATTGCTAAATATGTAACCATGTCTACAAAAGGAGGCAATTCTGGGACATTACAGGTGCTGAAAAGAGCAGTCTTGGCTAACGTCAAAGACAGAAACAATACTAACTTCATGAAGTCAAATTGTACCCAGAGTTCGTAATTGGGTCCATTTCTGTAATGATATTAGAAACACAAAATAATGTTGTTGTATCTTTCGGCTTTTCCCAGTTAGGGGTTGCCACAGCGGAACTCCGGTCTGCTAATGATTGGCAGTCGATTTTTACGTACCGAGTTGCCGGCCCTGAGGCACAACCTTCAACAAAGGTACGCCCATTCACACATGTATCCACACAGAAGACACTTTAGCAGAGAATCAAAGAGGACAACGTCTTACTGTGAGGCGACAACGCTACTGCAGCACCACCACCACCGCAGCATACTTGGAGAAAATAAACCATCAGAAGACATGTATTTTTTTTTAATAATAAAAATATGTCACTTACCTTTAGAGGTAGTGCTACATGGGGATGTGAACCATGTGAAAAAATATATCTGGGTACTTTGAGTCAGCCTTTGAGCTGGCAGCATGTTCACCCTTATCTCTTTACAGTAAGTGTAAGGTTTCATTAATAATGTCTGTGATGGTCATGTCTCAGATGTTGAGCTTGAAAGTGCTAACACACTGATTGATCTGGTCAGTTATTTTCCCCATCATGTTCACTGAGGTGTGTAGTCCTGTTTTATTCTGACCTTGTATAAAGTTACAAGTAATGGCTTCCATATTCCTAGCCCTTCCTTTCTGCCTTATCACCACATAATCATTTTTGTTTTGCATTAGAATGTCACCACCTTCCTTTTTCTTGTCCCCGAGTCTCTCTCTCTTCATTACTAGACTTCCCCATTTCACAGCATTCTTTCACAGTTTACCTTCTAGGAATTACATTTCCCATACGTTTTCTCTATTGATATCTCCATCATCTTTACTGCATTCTTTCTGCTACCTTTACACCGATCATGCATCATCTTTGCTCTATCCTTTCTGCCTCTAATACATAAACAATCACATCTTTATTTTTGTCACTTACACTTTTCTCCATTTCGCCCTAGAGTCTTGCAGTACCTTGTTGCCTCCAGCCTTGACACAACTGCACTTCTGTTTTGTACAGTACAGCTCTTCCGTAGCCAAAGCCATTCCAGCCCTATTTCTACAGTAAATTTCCATTGTCTAAACTTTCTTTGGCTGCGGTCAATATTATTCCAGCCACATTAACCCATTTTTTCCCCAGCATTTCTCATTCCCATACAGTTTCTACTTCCTTTGGCTTTGTATCTCTGTCTGTGATAACACATTCTATATCTCCTTACAACTTTTTAAGGCATGTTTGGTTTCATATAGTCATGCTATAGCCTTCATTTTCTTTCCCCGATATTCAACTCACTTGGGTCTGCCCAGTTCTGTGATATATTTATCACTGCTCACTCTTATTTCTTTGATCACATACCCAACTAAAAGTACTTCCCTCCTTCCTGTAGGGAAATATACTGAAAACCAGAGCTCTAATGGCTTTTAATGATAAGCACTGCAAAGTAAAGCCCTGCTCTGAACAACCTTAAAAATCTGGCAGAACCCTAAGCAGTTTTTCACACCCTTAAAGCCCTCCCTAATGTTCATTTCACCTTAATACTTTTTTGTTTGTATCCTGTGAAGTATAAGGTTGAAAAATATCTAAGTTGTGACATGAATCATTCTGTTTAAGGTTGTAATATAATGCTGACTTTCCTGATGGATAGATTTTGAAGGCCATTGGAAAGTATGTTACTTTCTCTTCTGTTTTTGATATGTACAGCTTACTGCTTCTCTGATCTACTTTTTCTCGGTAAACAAATATTAAAACTTACACATACATGTCTTCTTCCAGAAATAGTCAGATCTACTTGACTGTGAAGTGATTGTGTTTTACTTAACCAGTTAATTATTTGATTGGTTTATTGCAGACTTCTGTCTAAACAGAGAGCATGTTTAAAGTGGAAACCAGGGGAGAAAGAACTAAACAGCCATAAAATTTAGCATGATATGCCAAGGTAGCACTAATATAATATATTACAAAAGGATGCCACGGTGGTGCAGCAGTAGCATTGTCACCTCACAGCAAGAGGTTCTCCCGTTCGATTCTCGGCTGGGCCGCCTTCTGTGTGGAGTCTGCATATCCTCCCCGTGGTCTAGTGACATTAAAGACATGCAGGTAGGTGCCAGCATGAATGGGTGTGCCTTCCTTGAATGTTGGGCGTCGAGCTGGCAACTCGGCACCATAAAAATCCACTGCCAATCATCAGTGGACCAGAGTTCTGCTGTGGCGACCTCTAACCGTGAAAAGCTGAATGACAATACAAAAGGCTGCAGTGTACACGTGTTCTAAGTAAATACAGTTCAAAGCATGAGCTTATATGATTTCACACAACTACTTAACCTCATACAATACAGCAAGATGTCAAATTCCCTGTTAAACTGGATCCTAGCAAATTCACCACCACAGGTAGAGTGTTAAGACTCTGTGATGATCTCTCAATCTATACAACCAGAAATCTCATACATCCACTTAAACAACATGCGACATTTCCAAGTTTGTCCTAGAAATATTCATTAGTACCCTGTCAACTATTATCTACAACTTCCTAAAACTATTCCCCCTAGATAATGCTGTAAATGGATTCAGTACAGCCTTCCTGAATATCCTAAATAGCCTTGCACCTCCTAGAAGGAAGAGACTAAAACCAATAATGCAATTTGACTATCCAAAAGGAGTAGAATGCTAACGGAGGATAGAGAAAAAGCGTGGAAAGAATGGCAAAAATATAAAGCACTACAATATCTTAGTTTAAAATGTTTTGCAATCACATTAAAATGCAAATAAATGAGAAAAATTATAACTTTCAGAGTAATAGTAAACATAACCCTAAAAAAGTCTGGAATCTTGCATCCCAGCCAAACATTCAATCCTAACCTCTCTCCTAATAACTCACCACTTGAAAAAGCAATACAATTCAACTCTTATTTTATAGATAGTATAGCATCTCTAACCAAGGATTTCCCAACATCTAATCCCAAGCCTCCACAACAGCCACATGTCAGTCTACTTCAGCTAATGACCTTCCAAGTGAGTATCTTAAAACAGTAGCCAAAAGCATCGTCTATCCTGTCTCAGTCCTTATAATAGGTTAGTCCAGGAGTCTGATGTTCCTTTTTTCTGGAAAAAGTCACACATTATCCCTCTGTACAAAGGAGAAAATTCAACAGACATTATTAACTTTAGACCTATAGGAATCTTATCCCCCCTCTCTAAAATAGTTTAAAAATGTGTTCTCAAACAATTGCTAAATTCCTGCATGAAGAACTCTTATCACCCACACAACATGGCTTCCATCCTTCCCATAGTACCAACTTGGATTTATGACCTATATGGATACTGCCAATAAAACTAAAGATAATGGTAAACTAGTCTCCTCCTTATTTCTAGGCTTTTCTAAAGCCTTTGACATAGTTTATCACAACAAATCTCTACTTCAAATGTCGTCAGTAGGTCTCTCTCAGCTCACCCTTCTATGATTCAAAAACTACCTACCCAATAGGTATCAGTCATCAAAATGGCACTCCACCATCTCTCTATACTGCCCAGTCACCACTGGTGTATCTCAAGGCTCTATCCTTGGTCCATACAGCAGGCCTCCCTAATACAGCACACACACAGGACTCCACAATAATTTGCACATCTGAAACATGGCTTTGTAACTCACAACTCATGCTCAAAAAAAATACTAGTATGATGATCTTAGTGATGGAAATGTGTGTTAAGTGGCTACTGCATTTGAGTATAAAAATGCTATGATAGAGTTTCAGGAGTTATTTCATCAAGGTTTTAGGTTCAGTTATCTATCTATGAATGCTGTGGAAAATAAGTTTAGTAATGATGGGATGGTACCACTTTCTTCTTAAAATTCATAAGAATTTGCGTGACCCTCCAGGATGACCTATACTTTCCTGCATGTAACTACTTTTTGCATAATATTGGTCTGTTGCTTAAATATTTGTCTGTAGCCATGAAATTACTCTCCTATATTAAAGATGCATTGATTTTCTTTAGAAGATAGATTTGGAATGGACCAATGAAATCTATTGGATTACAGTTGATGAAAATATCCTTTATACCAGTGTACAACATAATTTTGGTATTTAGGCTTTAAAGTTCTTTTTAGGAGATAGTCCAGTAGCACACTATATAATAGAATTGGTCCATTTTTGTTTAACACACAATTATTTTGAATTTAATATGGTACTATATCATCAGTTACAGGGTACAACCATGGACCATTTATCCCCCATGTATGCTAATTTGTTTATGGGTTTGTTTGAAACAAAGTATCTTTATAGACAGGAAGAGTTCATGTGTAAATTTGTATTAAAATGTAGATAAATTGATTTTGTTTTTGTATGCAAGGGAGGGTATGAATTGGCTTGGAATTTTATACAAAACTTACATGATAGATTTGGACTTGCATATGGTAGAAATATAATTTTGGATGTTTATCTTGAAGGTTGACTATCTAATGGCAAGGTGAAAAACAAAGTTCATAGGAAGTCTGAAAATGGCAGCCATTTTTTAGATGGAAGTAGTTGCCATCCCCGTCATATAATTAAGGCACTCCCCTATGGTGATTTTTTTTTACATATTTCTAGGTTGTGTAATGACAATGAACTAGAGAGAAAGTTACATAAGACAACTACCATATTTTTGGTGAGGGGATATGAGACAGAAATTGAAATGGGGTCCTTAACGTAAGGTAAGAGACTCAGGTAGTGGATCTAAAGATGGGTGAATGTAAGTTATAAAAAATGTAAGGGGGGGGGTGGGCATACCACTTGTAAAAACATTTATGTAGTTACTACGTGTAATGCATTTAGTGAACAAGTGATAAATATTGTAAAGTATTATTGGGGTTGTTTGTTAAAATTTAAAGAATTTGTAAATATCCTGTGTGATACCCCTTTGGCCCCTTTTAAGAGGGGATGTAATATTAAATATATGATTGTTCACATTAGATTTACTATACCTGGGAGCAGTTTACTTTAGGAGCTTAGACATATGGGAACTTTTGCTTGTAATGGTTGTTCTAGCTATGTAAATACATTGTAAAAACATTTGATAAAATTACTGGTATACCTTTTAGGCCCAATGGGAGACATGGTAATACGGAAGAAATTGCTTATGTATTAAAATGTTCCTGTGATTTGTTTTATATAGGGGAGCGCGAGAAAGCTTTCAAGCTGAGATTACAGGAGTATGTTAGGGATATTAAGAATGCTAGACTTAAGAGCCGTCTTGCTACATATGTTAAATTACATCATAACAGTGATCCAGAGGAACGTAGGGGTACTATTTTGGAGAAAATCATTCTTTATGATTGTTTAGATATAAATAAAAAAACTTTTGTATAAAAAAACTGTATTTATTCTATAATATGGAACCCTGACCCCTTCTGGACTTAATACAGACTGGAATTGGAAGGTTTTAATTTAGGTATTTAATTGTTTATTTGGTATGATCAGGTGCTTTTAGGAATACTATTTAAAATGTGAGATGATGCAATGTTTTTTTTTACTTCTAGAAGGCTGTTAAGCCAAGGCACTAAAGTTTTTGGATTTGGGCTATTTTATACAATACTTTTCCACTGGATTTACTGGCCTTTTGTTGTTTTATCCTCCTGCTATTTTTCCCCAAACCCCTCTCTCATGAAAAAACGGCATTTAAATTCTTCCTTGTTGATAATGCAACCAGTGAAGTCACTTCAAATAGCAAGTTATTAGGTATGATAGTGGATGATGATCTTAAATTTGGCCTACATATAAAAAATTGCATAAGAAAAACTAGGGATACTTTACAGAGCCAAAAACTTTCTCACCGGTGCAAATAAAACTTCACTTGACACCATCTCCTCCCCACTTTTCTTTAGGGCCATAGCATTCTTACTAACCTCCAGGCATCACAAAAATCAGAACTTGAACAATAATATAACAAAGTTGCTAAATTTGCAGCAAGTACCCCATACAGAACGCACCGCTGTATAGCACTAAGAAGCCTAAATTGCTTAGAACTATCACATCAACGAACATATACAAAACTTCTTAAAACCCATAAAATTATCCAGCATCCATTTGCTTGTTGAGCACTAAATACTATTATATACAACTACGTTCCCAATCGATCATTGCATTCCAATGACCAAAAACTCCTGAAGCCTATCAAATCAGCTGGACATTGTGCTCATGCCATGTTGCTAAGGACTGGATCTTCTGATCTGTATCGATCAGGACATTACCTTCCCAACTTTCAAAACCATTCTGAAAGGCTTCCTAACCAAAACCTGGCTGTGTTGTTCACCAGGATAAACAATATCACTAAATGTGAGAAAGTCCCTCTTCATACCTTATACTTCATTTCTGTCCCCTGGCTTTGTCTGTAAATATGTCAGTCACTCCTCTTCCTCTCACTTCATATTGCAATTCATGTTTGTATTATACTAACTTGCCTTTAATTTCTCTATTAACTGTCCCAAATTTCTCTAAATGTTAAATCACTGTCACATAACTTGCATCTATTCTTAACCAATGTTTTCATATTATATCTAGTTTTGTATAATTGTTTAAACTATAGATGCCTTTGTATTATTTAAGATTGTAAAATTATTGTTCATAAAATTTTTTTTGTACTTAAAGCTTTTCTCCCCAGCTTCTGCTGAATATGGCACAGTCCGACTTTCCTGGTAATCAAATGTCAGTAAATATATAATAAGCAATAAAATGGGAGAAAGCAACACCTCACTGAATTGCAATGGAGACAATATCAGCAGGGAAATGGAATTATATACAGTAATAGCAGTGTGTGTGTGTGTTTTTCAGTATCTCTTTGGATTTGTGAATGTATAGTACATGCTGTTGTCAGGCTTTTTTGTCATGCTTTATATAGAGAGCAAAAATTGTAAGACAATAAGGTTCACACGTTTAATGCAAGATGCACAGTTTGTGTCATCAGAAATGTCTGCTACATTTAGTTAGATGTCAAACCTTCTATACACAAAACGTGGGCTAATAGTAACACAAGTGCCTGACATGCATCTGCTTTTCTCTACTGAAACAGTGTCCCTGTACTCCATGACAGGAGACAGAACTGAGACTGCAGAAATCAGTTGAAACATACTGAGATGCTTAATGAATTAAATCATGCAGGCCCCAGCCATTGCTGCAAATGCAAAACCTGCAATATTGCCATTACACTAAGATGGACATTAGCCTGTATGGTATCTTTTATTACATTTTCATCCTGATATACATCATTACCTACAGCTGCATTAGTCATTCAAAATGGTGCTCAAACCACTTGACCTACCAGTTATTAAATAAACAAGCTAAATAACAGTATCAACTTTCAAGCTTAATCTCCAGAGCTAAAAAAAAGAAAGATTCTTACTAAAATATTAATGTATCCAAACACATCTACTTTTACATTATATTTTCAAAGTGCCATCACCTAAAGACTGACAGATTGTTATACAAATGTAAGTCAAAATCAGCTAATCATCTCTTCTACATACGAGTTATGTAAAATCGCAAAAAGTAATTCTCCTGTCTTATTTTAGTATCTCCGATATGTTAAGGTATACAGGAGTAATAATGCAAGTCACAAAAAGTACCATCTCAGTGGTACCAGATGGCTCATAAGTGGTAGGTTAAATTTGACAAGATCTTTTACCAGAAAATTTAAAATACTAAAACAAAATAGATTAATTACTGTTCATGTTAGGTGAATACTAGCTGAAGGAATGACACTGCTAAACATGGCAAAACCCTAATGCACGTGTTTCACAGTACCTCCTAATATATTCATTCAAGATCGTTAATTTATTGTAGCAGCAAAATAGAAATCCATGACATTTCCCTTTATTTTCCATACACTGTAGTAGATTCCATCAAGGCTTAGATTAGCCTTTTTTCCTATTTGGAAGTACTTAAACTTTTGAACAATGACTACTTTAACTATTTTCTGAACCCCATAAATAGTCTGAGAACTGAAATTACTGATTAGAATGATCTTTCTAAAAAAATATTAACTTACTTCCATATAACAGATTCTTTACTATGGTGTACTGTCTTTTCAGAACATGAAAGACCGTAATTAAAAGCTTCACGATACAGTAAGCCATTTTCAGAGCAGCTAATAATGTTTTACTGCTGACATTAATTCAATAATGGTTTCCTAATGCAGAAGGATGTTTGGTTAGATTTAAGGATGGCTAGTAGAAATTGTTAGAAATTAGGGTAAAATACTCACCATTGGGCTTCTAACGGGCCAGTTTTAGAACCTTTATTATTTAGCCTGTTTGTGATGTTACTATGGAATTTGAAAAGAAGTTTCCTTTTTTTCATATGTATCCAAGGTGGGGTTACTTGGACTGGAAGTTGAACCTAATGTACACAGAATCTAAGGAACTTGGAAATGTTACAAATGACGGAAGCTGGAGATAAATCATATTCATATTTTGACACAGGGAACTGATGTAAGGGCTGATTGAGAAGGGGTATGTGTTGGAGGTTTCACATGAAGGAAAGTTTTTAGGTATTGAAAGTTAGTTCAAAATGCTTTGGTATATAGATAGGAGCCATTCCTAGAGGTAAGGAAGATATCTTAGGTGCTGGTTAAGCCTAGTTTGAAATATTTTGTTTCCATTTTGAGACTTTAGAGTGAAGACCGACTTGGCTGAGGTATTTGAAAAGAGAGGGAAATGAAAATAGGGAGCTCAGGAGAATGCACATTTGCCGAACTTTTAAATATATTTCATTTATTCACACACTGAGAAAGTAAATGTGGGTGGTGTGACATGACTCGATAAAATTATAAAAGGCAATAGAATTCTGGAGGAGAGATGGAGGTGGAAGGAAGGGATGAATGCCAGACTTCAGTGAGTTTATTTGAAAAGGTGACAAAAATATTTTCACCATCATAGATAGTAGAATCTAGGAATTAGAATGTTTTGTTTAAATCGAATAGTGTCACAGGTGAGAATAGGAAGGTGGAAGTATAAAAGACGCATGGCGTATTCTTATAGTGAAATATTTGCTTTATACTTTGAGGTAACAGTTATTGCATTACATAGGTGCATGGAATACCATCATTATCATATATTCATTCAGCATAATACACAGGAAATTATATATCCAAATTTGAAGACCTACATAGCTCTGAGGGTTAATAGGAAATAGTGTTTGGTAGATATGCTGGTAGCACACTTCTCAATCTGCATATACTGAAACTAGGTATGAAGGCCCTTGGTATTTACATCCAGCCAAAAATATGGACAACCAGTTGCCATAAAATTTGAATACTAAATAGCACACAATACTTTCCACTTCCAGTAGGAATATGGGATACTATACAGGAACATATGTTTAAAAACGGTGTGCAACAACAGAGGAAAAAATATAAGCAAATTATCAGAGACTGTAAAATCTGTAGACTTTAATGAACTGTATTACAAAAATTCTACCACCCTGTCATATATTTTTGCTTCTGAAAAAAGGAAATGTAAATATGCCCTCTTTCTATAATTGTGTGCCATTAGTACGTTTGTCATGTAGTTTGGTTTTCTGTGTAGTAGACCACTTAAAACAAAATCCGGCATGATGAAGCAAGATTCAGAAAACTGTGTGAAGGGATAAATCAACTTTAAAAATAGGGACAGATCCACAGTATAGGCAGATTATGTGCAGGGGTAAATCAGGCCTGAAAATAGGTACATTACTGCAAAACAGGGGCAGTTGACATGCATGTCTGGCAGTCTATCAGTAGAGGTTATAATGTTATAATTCACTAAAGCAGGAATTCTATATGATCCCTAATAAGTTTTTGTAACCTGGATTAATGAGTTAAGTAAATATTGTATTTGATAGATCAGGGGAGATGGGTGACTTTTGACTTTTTTTCTCCTCCATGTCAACTAACCATCAAGCTATTACAATTACTAACGCCCATTCTTCCTTCTTTATGGGGAAGGGGTGTGACCGTCATCCAGGCAACCTTCAGAGAGCCTTTTCCTTAAGTCTGAACATTCCTCGTGGATGCCAGAAAAGACCCAGGATTTGGGCAATGCAGTAAGGCTACCCAGTTCTGCAAGTGATAGTGCTATGCAGTGCTCTCAAATAGTTTGGCAGGATGAGTACAACAAGCTAAGGAACTGACTGCGGATTACAAAAAATAGAGTCATTGTAGTCATGCTTAGAAATACTGACACCAGAATGGAAGGGCTTCAGTACTGAAGATATGTTTAATTTCCTGAGCAAGCCTGCTCATGCAGTGTTGTATGACTAGCAAGGAATAGGTGGTACAGACCTACTAAAGCTCACCCAAATGTGCTGCTTGTAGCTGTCACATTGGTGCTAACACTGTAGCCCAATTTTTAGATTTCTAAGTCTTAACCAGAACAAGGAATGTTAAGTTGGCTACCAAGGAGAACCTTATTCATTCTGAGCTAGGGAGTGCTTAGCAGTTCCCTTCACTAACCTGTATCCTGTGAAACACCAGCCCATTTGTCATGTATGTAGCAGATAATATTACAGGTTGCAGTCCAGGTGCATTTAATGTCATACAACATATGTAAACATATGATAGTGTCAAAATTAGTTTTGACTAAGTTGCTTTTGGGAGTTTGAAAGCCTCATTAGAAAAGCTTCTATTAGATGGAACAACACAGAGTGCAAAACCAACCACAAGAATTGGCAAGCAATCTACCATTAGTTTTGTTCACATTTTCAATTTTTTAAGGAAAACTGTTTTATTTTTATTTATTTATTTATTTATATATAATATATATGCGTGCTTTTGCATTTTCAGGTCACTAGTCTCACTCTCAGCATATTTATTTCCTTTCCTATATTTCCTATGTTTTCTTTGCATTCTTAACCTTTTGGCTTGAGAGGACTACATTAAAGCCATCAGTGTCTTGCAAGCTATAAGGGGACCTCTCTGAAACCCAGAAATTATGGGTTTAATGGTTAGAGCTACAGCTCACTGGGAAAAGTCTGGCGAAAAATTAAGAGCAGCAGATCTGACAATGGAAAAAGTGATCGTTTGTTTGTGGAGCGAGTGAACTTTCTGACATTTATCTAAAGATATGACTGATAAGTCTAAAACAAGGGTTGTAATTGAGAGAAAAATATCTGTTTAAAAGTCTGTAATATTAAAATGAATTTACAGGAGAGTGCATGGTATCCATGATGGCACCTGGTAAGAAAATACATAAATCATATGTGATGTGGATATAAACATAAAAACGCACACTGCAAATCATTTAATCAAGTCTGTAAGCTTTGTGGAGACAATAATCATTTTGCCTGTGTTTATAACAAATGGAATTTGGTACTGCAGCAAGACAAGTATGTTTCATTGTTACTAAAGTACAATTTTATAGCCTTAATATAGGCCTTCTACAAGCAGGGATAGGTCATGTGCACTATTTCCCCAAACAGTTATCCAGGCCTTTCTCAAAACGCAGGCCATTTGCCTTTCTAATTCTCAATGGAAGAGCATGCCACATCCATCCATCTCTACAACAAAAATAACATTTTTGTACACATGTATAAATTAATTTGCCTCTTATTAATCTATAATTTGAATACAGAAACATGTCCAGTCTTTGTTTGTAATCCATCTCTTTAACCTATCTAATTTGCCAGGTGAAGTACATCTGTACTCTCTCCAGACTTTTAGCTGGTCAAAGCTATGAAAGCAAACCGCTGCACAACATTCAATATTGGGTTTAACAATTGTTTTGTACAGTGGAAATAAACTTTTTTGTCCTTGCTATTGAGAGTTCTATTGTTACTTAGCATTTTTTTATAACGTCCCTTACATTTGCTTCAAATGTGAAATCTTTATCAGTAACCGACCCAGGATCCCTATTGTTTTGAGACATCTTCCAGAATATTACAGTTCAGTGCATAAAGATAATGTAATATTTTCATACCAATACAGACCCCTTTGATAGTGTCATACTCCATAGATCTGCTTTTTTCCCAAGTCTCATGAGTACTGAGGAAAGTCTGAAACTGATCCTCTGTTAGACTCTATAGATTTTACCTTTGTGTCATCTTGTGGCATTTGTGAATTTGTTGCTTCAAATTTTGTCACCAAATTTCTTTGGGAAATCTGACACAATGATGGTAAACATTTTGGTCCCAACACTGAACCATGTGGAATGCTAGCTTCCTGGTTTATTGTTTTACTTCTGAAGCAAAGGAACAATGTAAAATTGAAATGTTTCTTCCTACTACTGGCTTAATTGTAGTTCACTCTCATTCTGTCCATACTCCGCATGTGTCACATGGTGTTAACATATATATAGTAATTGCCAGAATGAAAGTGTGCATGCTAATTAAAATAAGTTATAGGTTAGAAATGATGCAGCTTAAATGCACACAGTTGTATGCAAGAGAGATACTGATGTAGTGTGACATGATGTCTGAATTTACTTTTAAAGGACTGAATCTAATCAGTAAAGCATATAAGTATGCATGAATGTCATTGTCTTATTCTGGATATAAGTTGATTGAGTCAAGTTTAGTTGGACTCTGAATATAGAAAAATACAAGCTGCTGTTCCAGGTAGTGTTGTTACAAGCTATGTAAAGTTAAACCAAATATTCTGGGTATAGATAATTGTGCAGCACTCAGTTTGCTGGGGAAAAAAATCATGTGTTTCATATGCAAATGATAATTAAATGCAGTAGAAGCAACAAAGGCATAAACAAATGATTTGTCATGAAAACTTTGTGATTCATGCTAAAAAAGGGGGATAACTGTTTATCTCCAAGCTAGGACTGCATAGCAGATGGAAGCAAATGATTTCATTGTCAGACAGATTGAACCAAGCTGATGGATGCATAGCATGTTAGTCATAAAAAGGCAAAGTAATGATGTTTATATATCATGATCATATCTCTCAACCTCTTAGAGAAAGAAATCTGGATAAAACCATAGATAATGGGGGACAAAGGCCCCCCCAAAAAGTGCCTATTTTTAAATATTGCTGTTACAATGTTAGAAAGTTGATGGCATGTTTTTTTAGTATGATTTTTCTGAAGAGTATGAAGTCTGAAACTCAAATGTCTGTCATTTTTTTTTTACTTTAATCTTTAATGACTTTCTAGTGATTAGCCAGAAAACCACCATTTTATAAAAAATGGACCAAAATATGAGGCAAAAATCTGGACATTCTGCAGGTAGGTAAAAATGAAACATTATCAGCTTCAAACACCTGAAGTGGTTGTGGTAGATTTTTTTGGTCCGATGAACTCAGTTCCAAACTCTGTACTTTCAATATACCTGTAGGTAGCTAATTGTACTTCAGGTTACTTTTTACGATATCGCCAGAAGTTTTCTAGAGAGCCATAGCAACTACAGGAAAATAGGCTACATAAAGTCTTAATCAGCATGACCAATGATGTGCTAGTCTGAGGTGCAATGATGTACATCGAATAACATTACATAATAGACTAAGGTTTCAGTGTTTGATTTTTATCAGGGCCAAATGCCAAATCTCTGTGACTTTAAAATACATGTCTGTTTATAAGGTTAAAGCTTTTTTTACCACACACAAATCTACTGATAAATTGTTTCTTGGGCATGGTGCAGTATCATAGGCATAGCATCTATAAGTATCAGCTCTTTAATTGTAATGTGTTTCATTGTTATCTTATTTTGTAACTTGTATTATTTCACTAACTATAGCTGTTGTCTCACCTGACTGAATCCCTATGTACTAAAATTAATACATACTTCACATCTTTTTACCCTTTTGTCATCTGACTAAAACTTTCCTCCTGATCTCCCAACAACACTGCACATTTGTCACTCATTGTTACCCAAGCTTTAAAACATCTCTATGCCTTTGTACATTTGAATATGATAATTTTGATTAGCGTCACCAGAGGTAAAGGATTTGGTAGGTATAGAACCAAAATTTGCTTTCAGGAATGAGGAAACGTTAAAACAAATGTTATGTTACAAAGATTTTAAAAATAAAAACAAAAATGTAAACCCCCATTATAAGAAGGGAACATTCACATGTTTTAATTGTACTTCCTGTGTGGATATTTTTGATAAGAATGAGCTCTTCCAACATCCAGTTACCAAGGAGAAGTTTATTTTTAACTCTTTTGTAGATTGCAATACAGTAAAATTAGTATATTTAGCAACATGCACAATGTGCACGGCATTTTATATAGGAAAAACGATGAGAAAATTAAAAGACCGTATAATTGAGCACAAGTCTGAAATAAAAAGGAAGGTACCAAACAATGGCCTCTATAAACATATTTTAGAGTTTAGTTCACATACATTTAAGTTCAGGGGTATAAGTGTAATAACTACGAATCTAAGAGGGGGTGACATAAATAATGAGCTAGAACTCAAAGAATATGAATGGATCATCAGGTTACAGGCAGACTCACCACCAGGCTTAAATAGCACCGTGAGTTTAAAGCCGGTTTTGGTAAAAAGACAGAGAGACAATATTTAATCTGTTTTTATACATGTATATTTTTTATATATGTATATTTTTTGTACATGTGTATTTCTTTATTTTGTGTTTTTCATGTAAAATATATGTGATAAATGATTGTTTTAAGAGAACAACATTGGTAGGCTGGCTAAGATCATGTGATTTTAAATGTACCTCTATTTAAAGCTTGGAAATGTACTTGATTTTATGTGCTGATGAAGGGTGGATAGCCCGAAAGCTTCTTATTAAATTTTAGCGTTCTTAGTGACTTGTGTGATATCATATAATTGTTGGTCTGATAGAGGAATTTATATTATCCCAGGGATGGCCAGTGCCACTGACTGCATACACAAGTACTCCTCCACATGAGATGCAAGGGGCTACCATCACTGGCTTGGATGGCCACAACCCATATCCTCTCCACTGCCTTCCCTGCTACATAAAAATCTGTTTGCCCAGAGCTGCAGTTCAGCCAGCTGGAGGACACAATACTTCTCTCCTTTAATTACTAAATATCCAAGTCGCTTTTTAAACCTGGGTCTCCTGAACTGTAGCCACAGCCTTATCCCTCTCTGCCACTGGCACAGGCAGGACAATATTTTGAATATATTCTAGCCATAATTTGATAATAGTTCCTCTGACAAAAATGTAATGGCATTGTAGCACAGAATATGAGATTTTGTTGCAGAATGGACAGAAATGTTGCTATACAATTAGGATGTTGCAGTATAGCAGAACTGAAAGCAGCTTCTGTATTTATTTGTGTTTTAGTAATGTTAGTCTGTTGTGACCTACATGAGATGCAGTGTTTTTGTAAAATAATCTTGCATAGATGTGCGCTGTGGCATTTTAAGACAAACATTTTATAGTGTTTGCGCTAAGCAGTTTAGGTTATATGCAGACCGTTTTCAGTGCATCTTTATGCTGAATACGTTGAAGAGTTAAAGCTGCAGTTTTAAGCACTTTTGCAAGTCTTTTTTTTTTTTAATTTTAGATAGCTTTTACTGTGACACTGTGCATGTTTGAAGTTTTAACTTTTTCGTTTGCTCTTGATGTAACATTTAGTTTTGCTGTCTCTTCCTTAAAAAATTGGTTTTAAATAATTTTAAGTCTTCATGTTAGAGACAAATGATTCAGTATCTTCCTTTTAAGGGAAGCAAAAAATCTGAGCATTTTTCAGTACTCTCAATATGGCAGCCTGCAGAATGGTGTAGCACTATTGATTAAGACCATACCAAAGTACTGGAAGTATACTGTAATAATTATAGTTTGGGGATATTTAGTCCTCAGAGAAGAGCAGGTCCATGCTGACAACAGACAATGGCTTTGCAGTCTCCTTTGTACTGCATACCAGGAATGAGTGTATGATTTCCCCATTTGATAAACCTGTAACAAGCACCTACATTAGACTGTCACCTACGTAAAGTCTGGAGATTATACTTTTTATTCTTTTTGTATATAAAGTTTAGAATTACTGTATAGAGTTATGTGGAGAGAAAACGTTTTTGTTTTGTTTCAGTGGTGCATGGATTTAGCATTACAAATGACTTTACTTTTCCATGGGTCTCTGTCAGATAATATACCATTATGGAATTCTGATTGTTCAGTCAAATTTTTATTTTTCTGCTTTAAGCCTACGATTTCATAAAAATTTCACATTTTTTTTTAATTCAGCAGGTCCTGTCTGTTTAGTATTCAGCTTTTGAACTCAGGGTAACTGTGATGGATGAATCAGGCTTGCACTTCATTAATCATAGCCAAATCAATCCATGCTGAGTAGATACTTAGAAAATCCAGTAACATGTATAGCAGATGTACAAAAGACATCGTACTGTTCTGCATTAAAGTCTCAGACAGTAAATACTTAAAACTGCCTTAAAACATATTTTGGTGTAAAAAAATGTCATAAATTTACAGAACACAAATTAAATTGTTGCCCACAATTAAAATTTATTTCTGGGCACTTATTAATGTCACATAGCCAACACTGTAATATTCTTTTATTGTTTAATAACCACCTAGATGGACCAGACTCCCTAGACCCTTTCAGTCATGACCTGAACATAATACAACAATGCCTAGTTCTGGTTGTATACCCTTAAGTATATACATTTAATTATTGAAAGATATGAGTATATTGCCTGAGGAGCATAGACATGTTGGACAATATGATATTCCAAACAGCACAACGCAGTTGATAAAAGAAGAAATCCAAGGATTCACTCAGTAAGTGGTAAAGAACTTGGATATACGAGTAGTTTTCTTCAAGTAGAGATGAAAGACAATGAATGTCCATGGTACAGGATCTTCATTGTAGCAGATGGTTGTATTCTTTACAAAATGATTTGAGGTAAGCTATAGCTGTAAAGTATAGAGGGATAATGCCCTAACTACATTCATGGTAACCCACATTTAATTAGGACTGGACCCTTGAAGGACCACAAGGAGGATGACGGGTGTGTGGCCACTGCACCACTGCTCTACAAGAGTAACAGAGGTAGTGCAGATAACTGTTATTTACCAGGGGCCCTATGCTGCAGAGAAGCTGTGATACTTGTATCTGTGTGTGACTATGCAAGGGCCATTTCCAAGTAGCAGCATTTGGTCCAGTCCAGCTGTTACAAGGCTGAGCTTAGGCCAGGGTTGTAAGAGATTGGGGGGGGGGGGCACATGACTTGCATGCTTGACTGCTCCAAAACATTTGACTGTCACCTTTTTGAATGGGGGAGGGTGGCCTGAATATGTGCCAGTCTGGAATGAATGCGTTATATAGGGTTGTCATACAATCTAGGAATAAGTCTGTTTATAACTTGTAGCAGGAGTACATTTGCTGATTTGATGGAGGAGGGGAAGCTATTGGAATGGGAGGGGTTCAACTGGCCAAAAAATGATTATGGTACAATTTGTTAAAAATATTTAATGAAGTTCTGTAAAGCAGTTTCTTTTTTTTTTCTTAAAATGTTTTTATTCATTTTGTAACACAATAACTTAACAGTATAGTAACAAGAAAAAAAACTATATACAATGTCCATAACTAAAAAAGCAATATACCTAGGAGAACGCTTAATATTTCTCTAACAAACTAGGCAATTTTGCCCAAGCAGTGAAATTATGAGTTGTTTACTCCCTTGCTTTTATAGTAGCAATCTCATTCTTACAAATGTATTTCACAAGATGAATAAACTCAACTTTAAAGACAGGAGTAGATTGGGATTTCCCATTTTTAGTAACAAATTTCCTTGCTATAGAGTGGATAGGCCATAGTAAAAATGTTTGGTTTTTAAGAATGACTTCAGGAACATTGAAAAGGATAAAGGAGTCAGAAATTATACTGTTGTCATTCCATAGAGCTTTACAAAGTTATTTAAAGTCTAACCAAAACGGGGAAATTTTTTTGCAGTTGACAACCATATGTATCCAGTCAGCATCAGGGTGTCCACGTCTCCAGCATTTCATTTCATCTTTCTTGTACATTATTGCTAGTCTATGCGGGTGAAAAAACATCTATGTAAAAATTTCCATGGGTATACACACCAGAGCAGGGAGGATGCGGATTCCATCATCGACTGTAAACAAAGTTTTTTTTTATCTTTTTCTGAGAATACTTGTCTAACTTCACTTGAGTAATTCCAAAAAGAAACCTCTGTTTTGCTAAAATCATTTCTGAGAATTTTTCTTGTCTGCTTTAATGACATTATAGTCCTGTATTTACTCATAATAACAAATAATTAGGATTAATCAATTTGTTAGTCTGTTTAGATAAAAAAAAATAAGAAATTGTATACAGCATCATGTTCTTAGTTCATGCATATACATAGTATATTAAACCAAATGTTTCCTTTTGTATGTTTTTAATGTACATGAAGTTTCCCTTCTGCTTGCTGTTAACATGCAGTAGCTAGGAATTCCCACTAGATGTCATGAGAGGGTTAGTGTATGGCTTCTATGAGCGCTATAGTAAGCCCCAATATAGTTTATCAATGCAGAAGGTTATTAAAATAGTTTTATTTTCAAATTTAGAGTTTTTACATTGTCCATAGCAGTTTTAAAAAAAATGTATTTGTCATAATGAATCAAGGAAAGCACTTTTCAGTTTTACTTATAATAGCATTCTCCATCAAATAATCATATTTAACATTATATCTATTAATGTCAATGGATTGAACAACCCCATGAAAAGGAGTAGTGCCAACACATATTTAATGCTACATAAAGCAGATTTTGCATTAATTCAGGAATTCCATTTAGTAACTGAAGATCTAAACAAATTAACCTTTAAGGATTATAAGATTTTGATAAGTCCAAACTACAACCACAAAAGAAAGTGCCCTAATTTTACACAGCAAATCAGTGAGAATTCCAGAAATAGTTCACTCATACACAAGCAATGATGGTATGCTTGCTTTAGTCATACTAAAACTAGATAAAAAGATGTACACTTTTGCAGACTCCTACTGGATACTGGGTATTGGGACTATAACTGTGAAAAAACATTTAGATACCATAACATTAAAGTTGAGTTACTATTAGCAGGTAATTTTAATTGCATCTTATCCTCCACTGATACCACAAGCTTCTGTTGCCAGGCACTTGTCAATTAGGTTTCTCTCTTTTATGCAGTTGTTCATTGATGGTATAAAAATATTATCCTCCCTGAAGTATTCTCACTACTCTTACAGATTTGGCACACAGACCAACATAGTCTTTGTAACCAGTTTCTGTACTAGCCAAAACTGATGTAATGCTCACATCATGCCCTATGTCTGACCACAATGCTATCACCTTCAGTGTAGCACTTAATACTGACCTCTTAAACTTCTGCCAAAGACTACCTGCTTATCTAGTAACAGTACAAGGATTTAAAGAATGGTTTCTAGATGAAATAAAGCTGTATCTAGACGCCAATAATAATGGAGAAGTTTTAGATATTATCCTATGGAACACTTTAAAGGTAGTCTTACACGGTAAAGTCAAAAGTTGGTATATAAATAAAAGGAAAGAGTGGGATAAAAAACTGGCAGACAGATGGTGGCTTTGGACTCAGTACATATTTGTACAATCAGTATCTTAAAAATCTTAAGTAAAGTATCTAGGTGTCTCCATATATTGACCTGCAAACAAACCATGGGTTTAGGTTAGCCTCTTCAATAGTATCAGGAATTTGTAGCATGTTTTTTAGATTAGGGATCCGCTCATCTGATAGTTATTCACCTACTAATGAGTGAGCTTGCATGATACAGGGATTAAGAATTTGTGTATTTATTATTGGATAACTCGATGGGTAAAGTAGTTTGAAGACCACTTCAGCTGCAATGTAGCCAAAGTGAAGCATGTGATGCAAAACAAAGTTCAAGCTGCATTCACAATTACAAAAATGATGGAAGGATAGACTAATGCTAAGGGACAGGCATAAGAGTATACTTCAAAAGTATCCAGAGCACAAAACCTAATCAAGTTTAATGAGGCATCACAACATAAACATAAAGCTGAAAACTCGGCAAGTAATTGAAAAAAAAATGCTGCAGCATTCTGGAGGAAATTAACTGGGTGTAACAGTAAGAAAGATCTGGTTGTACATAACATATGGTGAGCAAAGAGTTGTAGCAGTTGTTATTAATCAGCAGTTAAGGGTTAGCTATCACAAGCAGTCTAAACAAGGCCAGAATGATAGCTTTTTATCATTATATTAAGGTAGTCTAGCTTCCTCATGTTGGTAGATATACTTTCAGGCATACCTGATTAAAACCATACTAATGTTCTTTAGAAAAGATTGTTCAAATCCTTGGAAAAAGAGGTCTGATATGCAAGATTAATTTTGTCACCCTTCATTAAGGACATGAATAGATCATATAATAAAATGATAAAATGTCAGATAAGATGTTTCTATTCTTAACCAGTGTTTTCACATTGTCTTATCTGGTATAATTATTTAAACTGTAGATGTTTCTGTATTATTTTTGAAGATTGTAAAATTACTGTTTTTTTTTTTAATGTTTAAAACTTTGGAGCCCTTCTCCCTGGACCCATTATGAAGAAGAGCACCTATCCATTTTGCATTTCAGTGTAATCAGATGGCAATAATCACTCATTCAATGGGTAACCATTTAATGGCATATATGGTAGTACAGTCCGTGTCATACAAGGTATTATATTTAACGATTGTAGCTGGCATGGTAACAGGGATATACAGGATTGATGAATTTAAGTACAACATGGATAAACCAGTTCTGGAATACAGCTGTCAAACAGAGGTATAATGACAAGTACTTGTAGGCACGGTCCTGCTGAAATAGTGAAACCTCCTATTATTTGAGAACCCATAGCTTTTACAAAACTCTTAGTATAATTTATGCATGGGAATGTGAGCTTTTGGATTCCCACTAAAAGAAATCTATAAGCATCTGCAAGTTTTAGATGAATGTAAATTGAGCCAAATCTTACGGCAATATAAAAGTGGAGTAGGCAGCAGAAATGAAGAAATAGCGCTAGAACTCATAACCTAACACAGTATCCATTATATGGATTCTCAGTTGTGATTTTTTTTTTGTATATTTTTATACCTATAAAGACTAGCTCTTAGTTTTGGGAGCTTCTCTAGTGTGCTTATGTTGATGTTAGTATGGATGCTTTGTTTTGTCCTATATTCAGAAGCTAGGATGTTGCAGCCCATTAGCTGGAGAGTACAAGAGGTGATTGAGTTATCTAGGAAACCTGTTCAATTACACTGAATAGCATATTAGCTGCACAGTTTGCCTGAGTGATAATTCCCAAGAAAGTCAGATGGCATGCTGTTCAAAATATTTGTTTTAGTAGTAAGAAAATATATAATGATAGGCTGTAAGAATCAGTCACAGCTTACAAAAGATCCCACCTCCATAGGTATCACAAGGGATAAGAAACTGAGTAATGCTACTCAACGCCATAAGTCTAAACCTCAAGATGCATGCACTCGAAACTCTCCTTAGCATGGAGAACATTGATATCTGTGCAGTAACAGAAACCTGGTTCAAGGCTCTCGAGAGCACCCCAGCACTACCAGGTTATACCTCATACCATGCTTTTCGGCCCCAAAACTTGGACCGAACCACAAAAGGAGGGGGAGTATCAATATTCGTCAAAGATACCCACACCTCCAGGTTGGTGGCACAGCACGAAGCATCAGTGACTATCCATGTGCAACTAACAGTGGGTAAAACTGCCTTCCAGTTTATAGCCTGCTACAGACCACCCTCCCAAACCCAGGAACCCCACTCGGCCTTCCTGAGAACACTGGAAAATATGAAGGTCTCTCCAAACACCATTATATTGGGTGACTTCAACTACCCAACCATAGACTGGGAGCATTACTCTAGCTCCAACACCCTAGCCCAAAGGTTCCTAGAATTTATAAACTCAAATGCTATGGAACAACTTGTTACCACTCCCACAAGAGGGGAAAACATACTGGACATGATCATCACCAACATGGGGACTCTATGCTCCAGACCAGAAGTGTATCCCTCACTGGTAAGATGAGACCATAAACTAATCTCACTGGATATTCACATCCCGACCCCACCCCATGCCCAGAAAACCACAGTGAAAAACTTCTCCAAAGCAAATTTTACACTCCTTAAAACCGAGGTGGAATCCTTCAAAGCCCCCGGGCCTGTGGATAATACGGCCCAGACCACAAAATCCTTTATAAACGCATTCTATGAACACCTTCAGGAATGCATGGATCATGCAATCCCAAATAGAACCAAGACTCAATCCTCCAAAGCCAGACGTCCTGTCTGGTGGACTCCAGCCATAAACAAACTATACAGTAGAAGGAGGAAGCTACTACATGATAGAGCAAAATCCCAAAAAGGGTAGGCATCTCTGATCAGTATTAGCAAAAAACTATGGGCACTCATAAAATTGTCTAAGGCCAGCTTCGAGAGAAAAATTGCACAGGACACTAAGGATAATCACAAGGCTTTCCTTAGTTATGTTAGGAACCTGGGTGGGAATTCCCAGATATGCTCAGAATTAGTCCAAAATGACAAAAAATACACCGAACCCACAGATATTGCCAACATCCTAGCTGACAGGTTCAGCGCAAACTCCCCCCCCCCCCTCCAAAGCAAGAAACACAGCATCAATGGGACCAGACGGTGTCCCGGGCTGCATCCTACATGAACTCCAAGAAGAGCTAAACCCAAACCTAAAACTACTGTTTAATCTCAGCCTTACTACAGGATATGTACCCATAGAGTGGCGTACAGCAACAGTGGTCCCTCTCCACAAAGGTGGTGCCTCAACGGATCCTGGAAACTATCGCCCCATAAGTCTCACTAGCTTGGTCTGCAAAGCTATGGAAAGGATCATCATGGACCTTATAAATAAAGATATTGGGGACCTAAAGACACTGGATCCTACCCAGTTCAGCTTTGTTAAGGGCAGATCCTGCCTCTTAAACCTGGTCGATTTCTTTGAAACAGTCACCAAGGCCATTGATGAGGGGAAGGTGGTCCACACAGCCTACCTGGACCTCACAAAAGCCTTCGATACAATACCCCACTCGGGCATTATAGATGAGCTCACCCACTTAAATATAAACCCCTATGTCACCAGATGGGTTGCAAACTGGCTCAAGGACAGAACCCACATGGTTAGAATAGCTGAAGCCATGTCAGACTCCAAACCAGTTACAAGTGGCGTCCCACAAGGCTCAGTCTTGGGACCTCTCTTGTTTGGTATATATTTCTCAGAGGTACAGGCCAACATGGAAGGACTGTGACTGACCAAGTTTGCAGATGACTGCAAACTGGGCACCATAATAGACTCTCCAGCCGATACAAGCATCCTCCAAAAGGGCCTCATAGAAACAGACAACTGGTACCAGAGCCATGGCCTCAAGCTAAACACCAAAAAGTGTATAGTCATCCCCTTTGGCAAAAACAAAGTGCCCACAAATTACCACATAGGTGGTAATCCATTAAGTACAGAAGAAGTAATTAGGGACCTGGGGACCCAAGTTGATTGCAATCTCTTATTTGACAACCACGGGGCCAAAGTGGTTAGAAAAACATTTTATATAGCCCACCTAATCATGAAGGGATTCACATCTAGATCAGGGGAGGTCATCGTGCTGCTTTACTCATCCCTCATCAGGCCCATAATTGAGTACAATGCCCCTTTTGTGATGTACCTTACCAGACACCTGCAGCAACTGGAAAGACCCCAAAAGTACCTCACCAAGAGGATCAAGGGGCTCAAACAGATGCCGTATGCTGCCCGGTTAAAGAAACTCAAGCTCTACTCAGTGGCATACCGCCTGCTCAGAGGTGATCTGTGCCTGACGTATAAAGCCATGTCCAACCCGGAATTAATGGACATGCTGCACCTCAGAAAATCCAAATCCCATAGAGCTATGCGCTCGAGGGACTTAAACCTCAGCACTGAAATAAATAGGACATGCTGGAGGGACAGATTAATAACACAGAGGCTCCCTTCACTCTGGAATAATATCCCAGTCCAGGTTAGGCAGAGTCCCTCATTGACTCTCTTCAAGAGGAATCTTGATGAGTGGATGGGAGATCGTAGGTTTACCCCGGGTATCACTTCTGTGTCATGGTTAGACAGAGGCACAGTATACTAACCTCGAAAAAGGGCATAGCAAAATTAATTTAAAATGGGTGGCGAAAGCCATACACACTCTGGCTAGGCTTATAAATGCCCTAGGGCAGATAGACTAGTATGAACCTATGAATCAGTACAGTTAACTGTTAGAGAGAAGTATCCATTGGAGATCACATAGGAGACGGTATATGTCGGTGAAAGTCCTTGTAATAGGCCTGTTCCAAGCACCACATCTTGCTGAATTTTATTTTATGCTTTGGAGTGTGGAACAATTTCTCATGCTGTCCTTTAAAACAATATCAAAATGTCTAAGATCAGGAGTATATTGACAGTGAATGTACTTAAATATTTTCCAGATCAGACACTCCATTCTGTTTTAATATTTTAAGATGGCTAAAAGGCAATGTCAGTTTCATAAATGCATATTTTTTTTGTTTTTGGTCTCAATTTTTGCATGTGTCCTTACATTTAGACTCAGCAAGTGCACTTTGAGTTGAACAGAGATATTCCAGAGCATCCGAGTCTAGTTTCTGGTCATGGTCACATCCGGCTTTTAGTAAGGTAGCGGGTTATACAATCCCATGGTCACTTACAGTGAAAGAAAATAGTTTCTCCTGAGTATCCAGTGAGATTGCAGTTAAGTTGTTAGTCTATACCAGATTTGTGCTTTTGATAACACTACAGCAAAACATTCCATATGAGTAAGTGAAATGAGATCATGTTCCTTTTTTCATGAGACCCTCTCCCCTCAGCTAAATTTGGAGGAAGTTTACAGTATTTGTAAGATGCAGAGATGACAGGATAATAACTCCCAGATTTACACAAGGCATCGGATACTCTTGGATCTTTCTAGAAAACTGATCACTGCTAGTAAGTATAGGTCTGCTGCTGATGTACACCAGCTGATCCTGGCAAAGGCATTGTCATTTGTTATTGGGAGTACAGACTCCCCTTTCCAGTTTATTATATCTCATTATAATTTTTACATTATCCTTTTTGATATAATGTAGTATGTCAATAACAGGCAAGAAACACTTAAGGAAGGGTGTACTTAGAAACTATAAAAAGCAATGCATGTACACAGTCATTTCAATGGTAAATCAGGCTAGTTTTATAGACTGGCCACAGCCTGCTAGACTGGTTTTAAGTGAATACACTTATATTTTTATTGAAACTTTATATACAGGAACAAGCACACTAACAAAATAAAACAATTATTTGCTTACGCAACTCTCTACCTTACTTACCATATGCATTACAGAACATAGATTAATCATTTCTTGGAAATATAGATTAATACTTTCCTGGTAATCAGTTTTGTCCAATACACAGGTTCTGTGCTCATTTTGTTTCCATCTTAACTTTGATACACAGTGATGGCAGTATTTATGAATTCTGTAAATAAAGGGATAATCTCATCTTTCCAATTCTTTGTGGTCATTTCACTGCCTATTGTTAATAATCTACTGAGAAGTGCAAAATGAGGACTGAGTACACACCCAAGAACTGGAACATTAAACAACACCAAAAGTTTAGTCAACATTAATTTATCAGACATTAATGCTTACAAGAAAGACTGAATGTTTTCCATAAATGTAGACGTTAATCAGAAACCTGTAATCTGAAGTAGTTAACTTCATTTGATCAGCAACCTGTGGGTATCGGATCCGTCCTCGGATCTGAGCCGGCAGCTTTCCAAGCTAAAAGATCTGAGCTCTCAGCTCCTCCCCCTTACCCATAACACCCTGCCACCTCCCTCCAGTCCTCAGATCTCTAGCGAAGAGTTCTTGGCATTGGGTGTGAGTTTTAAAAAACCTTTTAGAACTTTTTTCTAAGTTTTTTGTGTGTTGAACGAGTGTAGTAGGCCCTTAGTTTGTCTATTTACCTTTTTCGATTTTCTTGTGGTAAATTTATTGTTTAAATTTAATTTTTCCCTCCCCTTTCTTTGTGTGTGTGGTCGTGCGATGGCTGAAAGGCCTAAGGCCATTTTTACAAAACGCACTGAGTGTGGCCATAAGCTGTCCCCAGCGGATGGCCACACTCAGTGCGTTCTCTGCCTAGGGGTGGCCCACTTGTCTTCTGGCTGCCAAGTGTATGCGGCCTTCAACCCCCTGGCTTTGAGGGATAGGAGGAATAAGTTATTCCAGGCAGGGCTTTTGCCCGCGGATTCTTCTTCCTCCTCTCCCTCTAAGGCACTAGCCGCGGCTGCAGCTGTCCTGCCTTCAGTTCCCCCTCCCCTGACTGGGACTCAATCTCCCTCAGTGGCTCAATGAGAGGGGGACTCTTCTTCTAGAGAGAAGAGGCACAAGGACAAGGAGCTGCATAAAAGCCATAAGAGGCGGGCAGAGTCTCATCCCTCTGCTCCGCCAGCTAAGGTAGTTAGCCCTCCCAGGAGGGTCTCCGGGTCTCCACCCTCTTGGCTCCGTTCCCCCCGCTTTTCCCCAGAGCCGGAGGAAGAGTATAGGTCTTTGAGGCAGCCTTCCCGGCCCGCATCGGTGACCTCTTCGAGGTCCACCAGAAGCATGTCTGACGATGATTTGGACCGGATGATGCATCGATTCTTGCAGGCCCATATGCAGATGGGGGTGCTCCTGCTTCCGGGGGGGGGGGGGAGCTCGGCCTGATGTTCTTCGTCTTCCCTTGCTGCAGTCCTGACAATTGGGTATAGTCCGCGTCCCAGTCGGCCCGAATACCAGAGTATAAGGCTGACGTCGGTCATGGCGCCTTAGACTGACGTCAGTACGTCAGGGTACTAATGCGCATGACCGACGTCATTTCCTCAGTCTTTTTTGCCGCATGGTCCGATGCAGAAGCAATTTTGCGAGTGCAGGTTGGCGTTCTGAGATTTTCCGAAACCGGAGTTTCAGACCGAATACAGAGTTGGCTAAGTAACCCCGTTGGGGAACATTTTGGTTTTTTCTTGCCTCAGTATTTTACCTCTGATTCCTCATCTGTTATCTCAGAAGGACGGTCATCTGCTCAATGTCAAGCTTCCATCTCTTCATCTCACAGCTTGGCATATTCTGTGTTGAGGCATGGTAGGTCTCAGCTTCCTCAACAAGTTTTAAATGTGATTATGGAAGCTAGAAGGCCTAGTACTAGGAGAGTGTACGCAGAAAAATGGAAGAGATTTTTATTTTGGAGTACAGCAAAGAATTTGGAGATTTCAGAGCCTAATTTGAGTGTGGCTCTTCAATATCTTACTGAATTATTGGACAAAGGTTTGTCTTTCTCTTCCATAAAGATTCATGCTGCAGCAATTTCAGCTCACTATGATTGTGACCCACCTTTGTTTTCGCATCCTTTGTTCAAGCAGTTTCTTAGAGGGGCAAAGAATATAAGACCCCACGAGAGCTCCTACTCCTGCTTGGGATCTCAATTTTGTGTTGGAAAAACTTACTCTACAACCTTTTGAGCCTGCAGCTACTGCTGAATTGAAATATTTGTCATGGAAGACTGCTTTTCTGTTGGCTATTACTTCTGCAAGAAGGGTGTCTGAGTTGCAGGCCCTTATGGCAGTAGAGCCCTTTTGATTTTCCATAAGGACAGGGTATCATTACGTACTAATCCTTCCTTTATGCCTAAGGTGGTTTCTAGTGTGGCTTTAAACCAAACTATTCATTTGCCTACGTTTTTGCAGATCCTCAAAATAAAGGGGAAAAGATTTTGCACACTTTAGATGTACACAGGCAATTGCGTTATTATTTGAGCAGGACTAAAGATTTTAGGCAGTCTCAGCAGTTACTTGTTTCTTTTGCTTTAAGTTCACAGGGCAAGCCTGTGTCAAAACAAACTATTTCTAGGTGGATTGGCTTTTGCATTGCATTTTGTTATTCCCATCATGGCAAAGAGGTTCCAGCTGGGATTAGGCCTCATTCCACTAGGGCTACTGCCACTTCAACAGCATTTCTAAGGGGTGGCAACTAAGGATATTCTGGAGGCAGCTACTTGGAGTTCAGTGCATACTTTCTCTAGGCATTATCACCTGCCTATATACTCTAAGACTAGAGCTGGTTTTGCCACAGCTGTTTTACAAGGCATGTTGTCAGCTCCTGCTACTTTATAATTTGCCAGCCTCCCTTACCTCTGCTTTGGGATTCTACCCAATTGTCAGGACTGCAGCAAGGGAAGACGAAGAACATAGTACAGTTTTGTACCTACCATAAATGTAGATGTTCGAGGATTCCCTTGCTGCAGTCCAATTTACCCTCCTCCTTCCCTCTGTGTTTCAGGGTGGTTGTGTAGGTGAGTTTACATGCTTATATTTTTTGTATATATTACTGTATATTTTGTACATGTTTTTTGGTGCAGGTTGTTTTGGGACTTGTCTTTTTGGGTCTTCTGACATCTGGGGCAAGAAAAGACTGAGGAAATGACGCCGGTCATGCGCATTAGTACCCTGACGTACTGACGTCAGTCTAAGGCGCCATGACCGACGTCAGCCTTATACTCTGGTATTCGGGCCGACTGGGACGCGGACTATACCCAATTGTCAGGACTGCAGCAAGGGAATCCTCGAACATCTACATTTATGGTAGGTACAAAACTGTACTTTTCTTTGCCCCAATTGCTCCTTCTCTAATTCGCTATCGGGTTTCGGAGTCTTTGGATCCGAACCGTCTCGACCCGGGGAGTCATTGGCACCGACAGTGGTGGCTTCTTCGCCAACAGTACCCTCGAGTGTGTCGGATCCGAGCTCTCGGGGCTAAGAGCCGAGCTTCGGATCCGCAGGGGTGAGTGTGTCTTCAGCTCCATTTCAGTCAGAGCACACTTCCCTTTCGGGTCCGATCGCATCGGCTCCAACACCAGTCCTTGTGTCGGAGCCGAGGGGGGTTGCTCTCGGAGCCAGGGGAGAGTGGCTCGCCCTCGGCTTTTGACATAGTGGAGAGGGTTCTGTCGAGAAGTTCCAGGTCCCTGGTCTGGGCTATGGATCCACCCGTCACTCCCGCGCATTTTGGCCTATCTTCCATCATCCAGCCCCATGGACAGCCTGCATTGGCGCTCCAGTTGGTTCCCGTAGGGGAACAGGACCCCGTTGGTGAGCCCTCCTCGGACAGTCCCTCCGAGGAGGTGCCTCACAAACGAAAGTGCAAAAGGAGGCACATGGACTCCCCTGAGTCCCTCACAGAGGACACAGACTTGGAGGAAGGGGAAGGTTCCCCAAGGTCACCCCCTGAAGACGTCTCCTTTGGAGACATTATGGAAATGCTACGTATTAAAGGGGGGTGGTCTGCCCAAAAACCTTCCTCCGATGAGTCTGTGTTTCTAGAGGCATTTGACGCAGGCTCGTCTACCTCTTTGGTGTCCCCCCTGGCTGATCCCCTGGTAAACTTGATTACTACCAGGGCTTGGAAGGAGCTGGACACCGTGGAGCCAATCCCTAAAAGACCGGACAAAATACTCAGTCCCCCTTCTGACAGGCATTTAATAAAGGGTCCCCAGTAGATGCCATGGTGGTGGCAGCTGCCACTAAGAAGGAACTAGCACAGGAAAGTTCCTCGGTCCATCCTCCTGATAAGGAATCTCGGACGATGGACCATATTGGAAAGCGGATGTTTGCTTCAGCTACCTTTTCCATAAGGGTGATGAATTACCTGGCACATGTCATCAGGCTCCAGCGTGACTTGATAAAGGAATATGCTGGAGCTCTCCCAGAGTCCATGGCGGCCAAGGACAAACGGACCTTCTCTGCTCGCATGGCCACTCTAAAGTCAATTTATAACACTTCCATGCGGCTCCTCTCCCATGCCACATAGGGAGCAGCTAGAGCTAGCGGAGCAGGGGTCACCTTATGGTGCCACACCTGGCTTCACCTTTGTGACTTTGTGGAACCCTTCAAATTGTCCTTCGCGAATGCTCCCTTTGACGGTTCTATGCTATTCGGCAAAACCGTCCACGACACGCTGCTCCAGAGCGAGAAAGACGGGAAGATGCTGTCTGCTGTCGGGATCCGCTTCTCTAATCCTCAAAGGTCCTTCTCAAGGAACCAGAGAGGACAGAAGATGTGGTTCCGGAAGTCCCAGCAGTCCTGTCCAGCTCCAGACCCCTCATCCTTCAGAGGCAGAAGAGGACAAGGTGGACGCCGGCCCAGAGGCAGAGGGGGGCCGAAGAATTTCTGGTCCAGAGAGCCTTTCTCAGACCGACCCGCGCAACAGCCCTGAGGGCTTGCCCGGCTGTCCCTCTCTGGAGGCAGTCAGGGGACATTTTTCAGAGCACCTACAAAGTTGGGAGTCCATTACTACAGATCGTTGGGTGCTCCGAATAATATCCAGAGGTTACAGTATTCCCTTTCTGCATCTTACCCCTCTAACGAAGTGCCTTCCCAATGTCCCTCCTGATCAAAGGGAGGTGGCGGCTTCAGAAATTTTGAAGTTGCTAGAAAAACGGGACATCCAGCACATCCCCCCAGAGCAGTCCGGATTAGGCAGTTACTCCAGGTTCTTTTTGGTGCCAAAAAAGACTGGGGACTTGAGGCCAATTCTGGACCTGTCATCTCTGAACCTGTTCATTGCCAAAGAGAAATTATGGATGGTCACTCTGCAATCTATTCTCCCTCTCTTACAGGAGAATGACTGGATGCGCTCCATAGACCTTAAGGATGCATACTACCATATTCTCATGGTCAGATGGTCCAGGTGGTTTCTCTGCTTTCAGCTAGGAGCCAGTCACATTCAGTTCAGGGTTCTTCCATTCGGCCACTCCACAGCCCCCAGGGTGTTCACCAAGGTCATGGCAGTTGTAGCAGCCCACCTGAGACTTCAGGGAATTCAGGTCTTTCCGTACCTGGACGATTGGCTCCTCACCACCCCCACCATGCATCTGCTTTGCTCCACCAGGGATTACTCCCTAGCCATGGCCCAGCATCTAGGCATTACTATAAATCTTCAGAAGTCGTATCTTCATCCTGTGCAAGTTCTGGATTTTATAGGGGCCAGGATAAATACACGCCAAGCCAAAGCTTTTCTAACTATGGACAGGTTGCACAACTTGTCAGTACACATAATGGTGCTCCTGCAATCTCCAGCCCCACCTGCAGAGTTGGTCCTGAGAGCCCTGGGTTCCATGGCGGCAGCCATAAACCTGTCACCTTTAGCAAGATTGCATATGAGAATTCTACAATGGACTCTTCAGGTTCAATGGTCGCTCCTACTCCATCCATTGGAGTCGCCAATTCCACTGAGCAGGGTTTGCAGGAACTCCCTTCTTTGGTGACTCCATTTCCGAGAGCTGCGGGAGGGGAGACCATTTGTGATGCCTCATCCCCAAGCCACGCTGACCATGGATGCCTCTCGCCTCGGGTGGGGGGGGCATTCTATGGCCAGAACCGTCCAAGGCACGTGAACTCCCTTAGAGACTGTTCTGCATATCAATGTCCTGGAGATGAGGGCGGTGCTTCTAGCATTGCAAGCCCTTCAAGACCTTCTTCCTCTGGGGACTATTGCAATTCAGACAGACAACATAGTGGTAGTCTGGTATATCAACAAACAGGGAGGCACTAGATCTTACCCACTTTGTCGAGAGACTATGAGAGTTTGGGAATGGGCAATTTCCACCAACCACTTTCTGATAGCAACGCACATTCCGGGTCGGTCCAACATTTTAGCGGACAAGTTGAGTCGCTCGATCCTCACACCTTACGAGTGGTCTCTAAACCCATCAGTAGCAAATCAGATCTTCCTCAGATGGGGTCAACCTTGCTGCGATCTTTATGCTTCTCCTTCAAACACAAAATGCAGCGAGCTTTTCGCTCTGATTCCCCCAATAGGGAAGAGCCCCAGAGATGCCCTGGTGCATGCTTGGCCCCCTGGTCTCCTGTATGCTTATCCTCCTCTTCCGCTGATGACAACATTTCTGCATAAAGCTCATTGGTTGGGAGCAAAATAATCCTCATAGCCCCATTCTGGCCTCGCCAGATCTGGTTCCCTTACCTGCGGTCTCTCAGTGTAGTTCCTCCTTGGATCTTAGATCCTATTCCGGATCTGATCTCTTATCCTGCGGGATTACAGCCCCCAAACCTGGGCGACCTCAAGCTCATGGCTTGGTTGATCCAGTTCCACTAATCGCAATGACTCCCGGTGTCTTGTCTCCCATAAAATCTATTCTGGTAGCGGCGCATAAACCTTCTACTAGAAAGATCTACAGAAGTAAATGGAAGCGTTTTTCCATCTGGGCAAAAAATAGAGATTTAGATCACAATGGTTCTTGACTTCTTGTCCCATATCTTTTACCAAGGAGCTAGTGCTTCTACAGTCAAGGTCCAAATGGCAGCTATTTCCCATTTCCACGTTGAGAATAATCTTGGCCCCTTAGCGTCCGCTAAGATATACAAAACTTTTTTGAAGGGCACCTTTCTGTTGAAACCTCCTGTCAAGAATGCGGTTCCACCTTGGGACTTAACCTTGGTTCTTCAGGCCTTGACTAGCCTACCCTTTGAACCGGCGGCTTTGGTTGAGTTAAAATTTTTATCTTGGAAAACGGCCTTCCTGATTGCAATTACTTCGGCTAGGAGAGTATCTGAGCTTCAAGCCATTCGCATGAAACCCCCGTATCTGGTCTTCCATAAGGACAGAGTGTCTCTCAGGACTAGCCCTTCTTTCTTGCCCAAGGTAGCCTCTGAATCCAATATCAACCAATCCATTAATTTGCCTGTGTTTTTCCCCAACTTTCAGAACAAAGGGGAATACAGATTGCACTTATGGGATGTACACAGACAATTGCGTTTTTACTTGCACAGGACAGCTACTACTAGGAAATCACATCAACTTTTTGTTTCTTTCACTAAACCATCTATTGGTAAGCCTATTATGAAAGTTACCTTGGCCAGATGGATATCCCAATGCATCAGGCATGCTTATTTAGCCTCCGGCCAGCCTGAACACTTGGGGGTCCATGCCCATTCTACCAGGTCTATGGCTACTTCTGCAGCATTGTAGTCGAGAGTACCTCTAGACGACATCTGCTCAGCAGCTACTTGGTCCTCTTCTCATACCTTCATTTCTCATTATAAGTTGGATCTGATATCCAGGGGTAGGGCATCATTTGGCTCCGCGGTGCTCCGGAATATCCTTCCTTGTGGTCCGCCCAAGGATTTAGGTGGCTGGGGACTCTATCCCACAGGTTGCTGATCAAATGAAGTTAAGTACTTCAGCTAAAGAAGTTATGTACTCACCATAACATTCCATCCGAGTAGGTAACTTCATTTGTCTGCAACCGACCCCCCCCCTCCTTCCCCCTAACCTGTTTTTATGGTTATTCCATTACGCAGGGTTGCACCTGGTCTTGCATTAGGTTAGTGTTCTCTTTCGAGGGTCGTAGTCTGTTTCTTGTTTGGCAAACTCAATCTGAGGACTGGAGGGAGGTGGCAGGGTGTTATGGGTAAGGGGAGGAGCTGAGAGCTCGGATCTTTTAGCTTGGAAAGCTGCCGGCTCGGATCCGAGGACGGATCCGATACCCACAGGTTGCAGACAAATGAAGTTACCTACTCAGATGGAACGTTATGGTGAGTACATAACTTCTTTTTATCCATCTATTTTAAGGATTTATACTTCCAACAACTAATACCTTCATTTTTATGGATAATTTTTGATTAGTATGAAAGGATAAATGACCTGTGTAGACATTTCCAAGTGAATAATGTCCCAAGTAAAGATTATGAATTTTTTGTGGTTAAAATCATTTTTATCTGTTGTAGTTAAAGTTGAGCAGCTTATTTGGTGAGCATAATCCCATTAGTTAATACAATATTTGTAGTTTATTATATGTTTTTGATATAATCTATCTCACCATCTGCTTTGAAATTGTTTAAAAAAATCAGGAATAGGTGGGTCTTTTCTTGTTATATCTGACATGAAATCGGGTCTTAAGGGTGTTTCTAACAAGTAGAAATTCTCTGCTACTAGATCTGTTCTGCAGATAATCAGTTCTGAATAGCTGGTTTTATACAGTGAAATGAGGAGAAGACACTGTCTCTTTATTCTTGAAATAAAACTCAGTATAGGTATAACTTGGGCAGTGTGAGTTTGTTCTCAGATTTGAAATAACCCCATTTTATTGCACATACTATCAGGACTGATATGTGCTAGAAGAAAACTCTAATTCAGCTTGGCCCAATGCTGAGTTCAATTTCTTTGGAAAGCTTGGCTGAGTTAATTAGTATATATCTGAATTGCACTCATTCCTTTGATCTCCCTGTTTGAAAATATAGGATAGAATAACCAGGCGGATGGTTTATTTAAAAAAAAAGAAGGTCTAATGCTGATACTTGTATCTCAGGCATTATTTAGATGATGAAGCAATATACAAAAAACAACTGTCCTAATATTCTGACTTTCCAATGTGTTGTAAATGATGTGTTGGTAAAAAAACAAACCTGCAAGAGAAGGTGTTTAACATTATAAAATAAACATGGTACTTTATCAGAGTTACCGGTACGGTGATCCTAAGAGAACGAAACCTTTACACATCTATCTGGTGGTATTAAAAATGAGTACTATAAGCAGCAGCAGAATCTGCAGTGCAACCTTTAAGACGGACAAGTTCAGAGCAGGCTTTATCACAAACAAAGGAGAATCTAAATAGGTGTTTAGTTTGGTACACAAGAGCCTCTTCAAAATCTGAGCAGGTTAACAAAGCTAGTTGATCACAAAATAGTCATGATTTTGTATTACTAAAATGACAAGAGTATTAGCCAGGTAGCAAAGTTAGCAGACATGCATAAAGCAGTGCTATTGGTGTTACCCACCTTATTGGAATCAATACATATATCTCTCACACACACACACACACACATATATATACTTATGGGTCTACTTCAAAACATCTAAAACACATAACATCTAATTTCAAAACACTGAGACCAGAACATCTAAAACCCATAACATTGAATTTCATAACCTCTAACACTACACATCAAAGGAAAATAACATTGCCTCCACATATAACGACACCAAACTACCAAAAACACTTTTTACTACCTTTCTGCAGGTTGGCAACCCCCCTGCACCCCCCCTCCGTAAATTAAATATACCAACTCCAAGATCACACTATAGTGGGAAAAAGTTAATTTCCTAACCCCACTGTAGCAAGCCCCCCTGCAGAAATGTAGTAAAAAGTACGTTTGGTAGTTTGGTGTCGTTATATGTGGAGGTGATGTTATTTACTTGTGATTTGTAGTATTAGATGTTATGAAATTCAGTGTTTTGGGTTTTAGATGTTCTGGTCTCAATGTTATGAAATTAGATGTTATGGGTTTTCGATGTTTTGAAGGGGACCCATACATACATATATATATATATATATATATATATATATATATATATATATATACACACACACACACACACACATGTGTCTAATTTTCTAGATGTTCATTTACTGATGTGTATATCGTACATCAGTAGGCCAGGTTTGAGGACAATTGAGCTACAGGGCAGGGCATAAAGGCCGGCATCATCATTGCATTGTATTTTTGCTTGGGAACTATGAATTTAAGCCACTACTGCAGTATATTTTAGCTCAGCATCTGAGAGACAGCTGAGTCCAGGCTGATCTCCAGGCCTGATTTTTTGCAGGGTCTCTGCAGAATTTCCCTAGACCTTTTTCATTGTAGTGTATGATATTTGATTGCCCCATTCCTTAGATTCCTGACCTGTGGTGTAGTAGGGGAACTTTAATGTTATGACCACTGTAGGGTATCAGTGACATGGTGGCTTAAGAAGGAGCAAAAAGGAGGGTCATAGCTCAGGCGTTCTGTGTTAACTGTCTGTGGAGGGCATGTTAAGAAGAAGATAGGGAGGAGGAAGGCAGAAGGCAGGCCTGTATAAGAAGGAAGACAAAGCTGTGTACATTTTGTGGGGGAAGGTTATATGACAGACTCTGCCATTATGCCTTTTACTGCTAGGGGTATCCGCCATATTAGGATGTAGTCTGGAAATTATGGTACATTATTTGATATATGCTAGATGAAATTACAATTAAGAATGAAATATAAATAGAATGTTTTTGAAAATGAGCCATGAAATGGAGAGTAACTAGAAGTTAAACAACATCATTTGAGATTGAGATGGGTGTCTTAATGTGTAAGAATTGTCTCATGCTGTCTGACCATCTTGTACTCAAAAAGTATAACAGTTTGTGAGAGATGTACATATATAATGTACCTAGAGGCAAAATCTCACACACAGTAAATTCACACACTAAAATTGTCATCAGTACACCACACGTCACACTTGCCTAAGGCCATCACAATACACATAAGCTACGATATGATTCTAAAAATTAACTTGCCTAAACCTCAAAGACCTTCAGAACACAACACAGGCACAAGGCACACTCAGCATATTAAGCCTTCTTTCTCACATTAGTGCAAGAAGGCCCAAAGTCACAGATGCTGAGCCCTTAAAGCAAACGGGTATCGACCCAACCAAACATTCTTGTTATAGGGGACTCCATTGTAAGCCATACAGATGTGCCAGGCTGAGCAAGGAAAGAGTTGATGGTTAGTTGCTTGTCTGGTGCTAGGATACATCAGATCAAGCATGCACTCAGTTCTTGAACAAGTATCAGTATGACTTTGTCATGGTTTATGCTAGTGTCAGTGACTTGAAGTATATGTCCGAGGATTATACGAATAGAATCATGATAGAGCTCTGTCCAAGGCAGGTTTGAACCTAGCATTTGAGCATTCTGCCTTTTCCAAGGATGATTGGCAATATGAGCAAAAAATAATTGGTTTTGTTTTTGGTGTCATTCAACGGGTGTCTAGTATTTCACATCCTGGGAGAATACGATTGACGGACCACACTGCTTCACCACAGATGGCCTGCATCTCTATCCCCTCTAGGGTTTCAATTATTGTCAAAGGCATTGTCCACCCCATAGTGCCTTTTTTAAGCAATGCTAACCTATTAAACCTACTAATGTACTAGAATGAGCAAAGGAAAATGTAAAGGTGTTACAGATCAATGCTAGGAGCCTGAACATGAAACTCCACTCCCTACAAGCCCTTCTCACCCTGGAAGACATTGACATATGTGTAGTAATTAAGACATGGCTTAAAATAGTAGAGAACATTCCAGCTGTGCAGGCCTGTACTGCCTCTGTATGTTTAGATGAACTATTGCACAGGTGAGGAAAAACTGGAGGTGTATCAATTTACATCTAGAAGAGACTTGCATCAGTGCTGGTAAAACAGCAGGATGCACTAGAGCTTCTTCATGCCCAAACGGCCATCAGTAAGGCACCAATACCATATTTTAGCTAGCTATAGAATTCCTCCTATGACAATAGAAAGCCACAACACCTATCTACAGGGATGAGGATCACTCAGTATTAAACCTGATACTATTTCCCTAGGTGATCTAAAGTATACAACTATAGACTGGGAAACCTACCCCACCATTAGTGCACAAGCGCAGAGATTCCTGGACTTTGTCAATACAAATGCCTTGGAACAATTAGAGTACCCGCTACGGGAATAACATCTTGGATCTTTTCCTTACTAATATGGGAGAATCATCTACCATCACGTGCATCTTTATCATTTCTTAGGTCTGACCATAAAGCAGTTGTCTTAGAAATAAAACTGAAACAAGTGATCCCTTCTACCTAAGGTAACTTTAAAAATTTCTTTAAGACATATATACTCCTAAGTGATACATTGGCAGGCTTCAGATCCACACCAAACCCAGTTAACTCCACAGAATATGCAGAAATGTGTACCACCACACTATACCAACACGTAAACAGCTGGATAGATGCATCTGTACCCCATAGCAACAAGCACAGGGCAAGTCCAAGAAACAAACACACTTGGTAGAAACATAATATCAACAAGCTTTATAGTAAAGGAAAATAATTTTGACCAAAAAAAAAAAAAGCAGTTTGCAAAATGTTAGAGCCCTTGTCACTGAAATCAGTTCAGGAGTTTAATAAAATCCTCCAAAGCCAAGTTTGGGCTAAAATAGCTATCCAAGGGAAAGACAAACACAGGGCATTTTTTTAGTTATTTTTGTAATGTCAAAAGCACAATGCAGCAATGCCCTGAGCTGACTGCAAACAATTTTACCTACACAGAGGCTGAAGATATAACAAACATCCTGGCCAATAAATTTAACTCTAACTTTACCCCTCTCTGTCCCTCTGACTGGCCCTCAAGCTTTTCCTGAAACTGGCTTGCCTCCAGCTATCACACAAAACCAAGTCCTAAAAGGACTATTAAAAGCTAAAAATACTGCATAGATGGGTCCTGACAATATCCTGGATCCATCTTAAATAGCCTGAAACATGGCTTAGCCACACTTCTAACAACACTGTTCAATCTCAGGACTTTCCACAGACCTAGGCAATTACTCTAAGTCTGACCAGTCTCTCGTGCAAAGCCATGGAAAGATTTATCATGGAATTAATTAGTAAGGACATAGGGAACCTCCAAACACTGAACCCGTCTAAATCATGATTTGTCAAATGCAGATCATGCTAACTTAACCTGATGATGTTTTTGAAAAGGTCACCAAAACAATGGCTGAAGGCAAAAACAGTACAGACCACATACCTCTATTTGACCAAAGCTTTTGACATAATTCCACGCTCAAGTATAGTATAAAAGCTGAATAAAGCCCTGTGTCACAAACAGGATTGCCAAATAGCTCACAGGATGCAGATAATCAAAACAGGGGAAATTAACTCGACAAAGAGACCAGTCACCAGTGGAGTCCCTAGGGTTCTGTGCTGGGATACTGGTTGGCATCTACTTTTCCGCAGTTAAAGCTAATACCAAAAGACTCTGGCTGGTTAGGTTTGCAGATGACTGCAAGCTAGGAGCACTCATTGAGTCCCCAAATGACTTAGTCATCCTGCAGGAAGGTTTATCTCAAATAACTGGTGCTAAAATCATGGGCTGAAACTAAATGCCAAAAAATGCATTACTGTATCCTTTGGGAAGTCATCTACGTCCAGGAGCTACCATGTTGACAATAACCCCTTAGCGTTGACCCGGTTGTTTGGGTTTTGGGAACTTACATGGACAGTGATCTAACTTTTGACCAACACGTGTCTATTGTTGGAAGAAAGTCCTTCTATATTGCACAGCTTATAAACAAATGTATTGTGTCTAGATCTATGGATGTCATCGTTCCCCTTTTCACAGACCTCCCACTGAATATAATACCCAATTTGGCATGTATCTGCCAGACGCATGTAACAACTGAACACCCACAGAAAAACCTTACTGAAAGGACACAAGGCCTAAAAAACATGTCCTGAAATGGCTGACTCAAAGCCCTGTCACTATATTTGGCATCCTACAGGCCTCTAAGAGTGACCTGTGTCTGGTGTATAAGGCATCCTCATGCTCATTATTGATGGCGTTACTGCACATCAACAAGTCACATGCCGTCTGAAATACTCAGTCTAGGGATCTAAATCTATTCTGCATTATCAGCAGAACTGCTTGGAGTGACAGATTTAATCTCTCAGAGGATGCCCCTGCAGTGGAGCAAACTCCTCATCCACATAAAACAAATTTCATCCTTCTCCATTTTCAAACACAACTTAGATCTATGGATGGAAACAGAAATTTTTACCCCAGGACTGCCCCACTGTACTACTAATGGACAGAGACCGCTCCTAAAAGCTTCATCTCGTGTGTGGGGTCTCCTCAAATTATCTATGGTATGATATCAGTTATTTTCATTGAAATAAAGTATAATTATTGACCCTGAGATAGGTAAGGCCAATCTATAACCAGATAGGATAAGATACTTTGAGCACAAAAGGGAAATTGGCCCAGAAGAGCAGTTAGCCTAGTACTTACCTATAAACCTCTTTGAGAAGAATATGCCTCTACTGGATATGGACCTGTACACACATACGTTACATGAAGGGTCCAAGGATTTTGAGTATTCAGGATGAGTTTATATTAGTATTAGTAATTTATTATTTGTGAAGCCACTTACCAATTGAAACACATTTTTTGACTCTCTTTTTCATTTTGATAGTCATTGATCTGATTTTTTTTTTCTTTCACAGACATTTTTTTCAGACCAGTTATTTCATAATGGCTGACTTGTCCTATTTGTATGGGGTAAGACACCTGTGGTGACAGCCCTTTTCCATTGCTACACAGATATCTCCAATGTCCTGGCCTACCACATCTTAAAGCATATCCTAATGTGACCCCTCATTTAATGAGTTCTGCCTCTCCAGTTGGAAATAGCTTTGCAGCTAATTTTGGCATTGGTACACTGTGACCAAGATTACAGTGGGCAAGGCAATGAAAGGATGTCCTACATTGACAGGCTGTTTAGGGAGGTGATGTTTGAATGCATATGGACTTCTGTCTGCTTACATAGGTTGTTGCTTGCTCATGGGGAGTGGTTAGTCAATGGTCCCCACCCGCCTTTCAGATTCACACCTCTTCCTTCCTCACACACTGATCCTGGTAGTCTCTGATTTCTTACTCTACTGGGTATCCACCAGGGAGCGAAAATGGACAGCCTTCTCCCAGTCATTATCTCTCGCCTTCTTCCCTGAGAGAGAGAGAGATGAGCACTCTGTTGTCTTTATTCCCCCCCCCCCCATAAACTTTCTCAGCAATAAGACTGCTAGTCAAACCCAGGTTATCTAGGCCATACCCTGCAGAAAGAAACTGTGACTGTCTTGTTTTCTCAGTTTAATCAGCCATTATTTGGCAGGGCTACTGTGCACAATAACTATGGTTTATGTGAAGCAACTTGGAGTACTTTAATGAATGGCTACTATTTCCATGAAACAAAGCTGAAATATAATATGTGGCTGTCATTTTAGCGATAACTGCTGGGCAATGTCTGTAGAAAATAACTGGCACTCTTGTTTTTTCTGAGTTTAAACAGCTACTTTCTGGCTTTGCAGGAATAGTGTGCTGTGATTTGTGTGAAGCAACTTGGATTGCTTAAATACGTGGTGGCTGTTTCCATGTAACAAAGCTGAAACACAATATATGGCCATCATTTTTAGTTATAAACATTGGGTGGGGTTGGGAACTTTTTAAAGCAGTTGAGTCTCTTTTTCTCAGATTAAACGGTCACTCTGTAACTTTGCTGGACTATTATGAATTTCCAGGATTAATGTGATTTCTGTGAAACATCTTAGAAAACTTTAATGTATGGCTAATGTTTGCATGGATGTTCAGACAGCTGAAAGGCCATGCATAGCCAGCATTTTTATCACAGTCTGAAGCGTGCATGCAAACCGCTATAACTGCTTATTGGGGGTTGGAGCTGTCTGTTGAAAATAAATGTGATTTGCTCAGTTTAAACAATCTCTAGCTGGCTTTCAGGACTAGAGAGCATCTGTATGAAATAAGATGGATAACTTAAATGGAAATCTTAGAAACACAAAGAAAGTAGTTAAAATTGCTGGGGCTGTCAGTAAAGGAAAAATATCTAGCTACCCTCTGTTGCTTGCTCAGTATTCGGGCTTTGCAAGACCAATGTGAAATTTGTTAGGTAAATTAGAGTACTATAATGTGTGGCAATAGTTAGTGTGGAGCAAATGCAAATTACGTTACATGGCCATTCTCTTTTGTCACAATCATATGTCTGAATTGTACATAGAAGTAGGTATACCTGCTTGTTTGGGCTTGGCATCTGAAGCAACTGGCCCTCTTGTGATTTACTCGGCATAAATCCTTTTCATATAATAAGGTACAAAATGCATTGTAAAATATCCAGAGCTTGAGTGTCTGGAGACATGGTGGTCCTCAAACACGAAGTCTGTAAAAGTGGATTTTGTCACAGGATTAGTAGTAGCCTCTGTCCGGAGTCATACCTATTCTGAAAGTAGCACTTCTCAGAAGTTCACACAGAAAGTCATAGTTTTGTGTGAGGAGCTGGGGATGATGCTGTTATTTCTTTACTTTTACTGCCAAACATTTAAGGTGTGCTCAGGTCATTATAGCTATTTTTGGGTTGGGACCAATGTGATCATTATTTCTTTAACTTTTCTCACAAATTTCAGAGGTGTGCACAGAGGTCACCGTAGCTTGTATAGGAGCAGTATAATATTTAGGGGTAACACAATGGAAACATTACAGTGATAACTTTCACTGTCGTCACAATCAAATAGCTGTATATATAGATGGCTAACTTTTTTATGGGCGTATAAAAAGTTTTGTCCCTGTCTGACATTGGAGATGTACAAAGATAGTGGCAGTCTTAAGGGTCGGGGGTGAGGAGGCATTGTGTATGTGTCTGATGAAAGATACTTGAATTGTGAGCGACTGTCTCCAAACTTTCACTTTCATCTCAGTCTAAAACCACAGGGGATTCAAAAATGGTGAGACTCTTTTTTTTTTTTTTGGTGGGGGGGGGGGGGGGGCAGATAAAATTCCCTGATGTGATTTGTGAATCGTTATAAAAGTATCTTAGTTTATTGTGAAATGTTTTGTCAATTTTGAGCATTAAGCTTTAGATGCAACTTATTTTGTCCTTAAAATAATAAAATTAAAAAAAGTCTGAATTTCCTTCTGTACAATTTTTGCTTAGACCACCACTGGATCAAATTGTTGGGGAGAAAATCTGTAAAATGCAGCATTTAGAACTTTCATGGCTTTTGGGGACCTAGTGGACGCGAGACCCCCCCCCCCCCCCGACTTATTTCCTCTCCAGATATTAAAGTATAGTCCTTGTCAGGATGTGTTGAAAAGGAGTAGGAAGAGTAATACTGAATTTCTTTCTTTGATAAGGATTATTGTTCAGGTCATCACTGGATGAAAGGGTTGTTTTAAAAAAAAAAATCTTTTAAAGGCATCTCAGAGCATCTTGAACCACCAGGACTTTTGGGTCCTAGTGGTCCCCAGGCCTTGAGCTTAACTGACATATTTCATCCACAGTTATTAAAGTGTAGTCCTGGTCAGTTAGCTTGTGTTGGAAAGATGCAGGAGAAAACAAAGTTGAAGAATAAACTGAATCACTTTTTTATCAGGATTTTTTCAGGCCATTGTTGAATGAAGACTTGAACAGGTTGTTTAAAAAAAGCTCTGAAATGTACCTCTTAGCATCTGGGATGTACCCCCCCCCCCCCCAGTGAGCAGAAAAAAAATGAATAAGTAAGAATACAGAGGTAATCTGAGTGGTGTGGGTAGGCCAAGATGGTGTGGGTTGGGTTAAAAGACCATGACAGCACTGTGTGAGGTAGTGTTTTGTAGCTCTTCACCTAGGGTGCTATTTCAGCAAAGGCTATCTCTGCGGGTATCTAATATATAACCCTGGTCCCAGTGCAGGTAGGTACTGCTTGACTTTAAATGTTAACCTGTTCAAGGTTTTACTACTGTTGCTGTAGGTTGTACTTTGTTGTGAAATATTCTACTTTAGGCAGAGCTGTACGACTATCTGTGAAAAAGGATTTCAGTTTCACTCCAGTGGCCATCTGCAGGCCAGAGTGCACCAATGATTTTGTGTTCCCGTATTCTCAAGTTGATGCAGTTAAATTAATAGCCATCAAGTGACTGTCAGTGAATATGACACTGAAATTAGATCAAAACCAGGGCATCATGAGGAAATAAAGAACAGCAACTTCATAAATCGCAACTGAACCAAACACAGGTGTCAGAGCCTATATAACAGGTGGGAGGTAATGTTCCATAACAGTATATTGCATGTAGGTGAGTTGGGGGGAACTTGGAGAACTGAGACCAGATGACACAGTTGAATTTCAAGATAATTTTTGTGTGTGGGATTTGCTAAAAGTTGTACATTTCATTAATCCTGTTTTAGCTGTTAATTGTAGTGGAGCATAACCAACCAGTAATGGCTGATCACTCATACTGATACCCATTAATACTTTGCTGTAATGTCTATGAAAATAATTTATATTAGTAAATGATAATGACTAAAGAGGACAAACTGAGTATCAGAGAGTGAATGCCTGAAATGGTAATGCTGTAATCTATAATGTTTCTGCAGGTAAAAGTCTGGGATGTTAGACGCTGTCACCTTCTACATACCATGAAAGGGCACACCCAAGCAGTGTTTGCTGTGGACGTGGATAGTACCATAAAACAGGCCTTCTCTGGTTCAGCTGACAAGGTATGAGTGCACAAAGGTGATGAAAATGGGGGTCAGTTTGTCAGTAGTTAATAACTCGGTGTGGTGATTTTGAACACATTTTTCTCCATGTACATTACAGCAGATTATGTTCTTGGTCTGTAAAGAGATTATTAATCAGCTTTCACATGACATTTAAGCATTACAGTTGCACAAAGTTTTTGTAAGTTCATTTTTAGGGGCTCATGTCTGCAGCTTTTGGACAGTAACACAAACATAAAAGGCATTTCAATTACTGTTGCAGCAAATATGGGATGCAATGCAATTGCCTCATTTTTTTGAGACATTACTAAAATGTTTTGGTTTACATTTTCTACAAACTTTTTTGTATTGGAGGCATGGACAAATGATTTCAATAAAATTATATAGATTGGCAGCTTCACCGAGTAATAAATTCTTTGGCTTGGATTAATACATTTATTATGCCTATACAAGCAGAACAGCAATAACCAAGTATGAAGGAGGAGGATTTGTACTCATTTTAAGAGACAGTCTGCTAAAGTTCACGCCCCCCCCCCTTCTCCAAAGAAAACTGATCTCTGAGTGAACATATATAAGTAGCAAGGATGTGAGTGGTAGGGCCTACCATACCATAACTTCACCAAGGCAAAACTATACCCTCTTAGGTGAAGATATAAAAGCATTCCAAGCCCTACTCCAAGCTGGAAGTGGTATCTAGGCCAAAGCTTACACTAAAGCACTGTACGATCACTTGCATAAGTGTATAAACTTGGCTGTACCAGAAAGAAAGCCAGAACACCAAGTAAAAACAAGCAGTTAACTGTTGACAAAACACCTATTCAAATCGTACCTAGCTAAAGACCCCCAACCATAACTCGGGATGCCCACTCCACCTATCTGGACTTACTTGAATCCAGCAAGATTCAACCCTCTACCCTGATCCTGGGTAACTTTAACTATCTAACCATAGAGTGGAACACCTATTCTAGCCCAAACATGAATGCCCAGAGATTCCTCAACTTCTCCAATGCCAGTGCATTAGATGAGCTGGTCAACACCCCTATGAAGGGTGAAAATATCCTGGACTTGGTCCTAACCAACATGAATAGCCACTGGTAGCACACCTACAGCATCATCTTCCTCACTAAGATCTGACCATAAAGCGATCGCTTTTGAAGTCACATTCTCCCCTGAACCCCCCCCCCCCCCTTGACAGGGTCAAATGAAAAAACTTTTCCAAAGCGGACTACAGTCTCCTCACAGCAGGTATAAGCAGCTTCATAACCACTGTCCCTTCATTTGGAGCTAGCTCTAATGTCCAAGCCTACACCAAAAAACTATATGAGGACCCTACAAACTGAGGACCAAATCATCTTCCTCAAGGAAAAGTAAACCTGTCTGGTGGACAGCAGCAATAAACAAACTCTATAATAAAAGGAAAAAATTGCTGTCCATGACCAAGAAGGAGCAGGTGCCAAGTTGGAAGCAATCTCTCCTTTGTCTGAACAAGCAAATAAGGTCACTGGTGAAATCCTCTAAGGCCAACTTAGAGTCCAAATTGGACACATCCACTAAGAACACTCACAAAGCCTTCTTCACATATGTCCGCAATCTCAAAGGTAACACCCAAATCTACTCTGAACTGGTGGTCAATAACTCCACATACACAAACACCATAGACATAGCCAACCTGCTGGCAGACAGGGTCAGTGGAAACTTCACCCCTTGTCCTCCCCATCCATAAACCAGGACATCCCCAGCACCTGCCCCTCCCCTCATCATCGGGGAGTAGGTCCTTAATGCCCTCTCAAAGGCAAAAAATAGTCTCCATGGAACCCGATAAAATCCCTGGCTGTATCCTACATAAAGTCAGGCATGAGCTGTCAGCTCCATTAGACATCCTATTCAACTAAAGCCTGAGCACTGGCTTCATCCCAGCTGAATGGAGGACAGCCATTGCCATCCCTTTACACAAAGGTGGAGTGACCACTGACCCAGGCAATTATAAGCCCATCAGCCTAACTAGCCTGATCTGCAAGGCCATGGAACGCATTATCATGGACCTTATAAACAAGGACATTGGCAACCTCCAAATGCTTGACCCCACGCAGTTTGGCTTTGTCAAAAGGAGATCATGCCTGTTAAACTTGGTTGACTTTGAAACAGTCAACAAAGCCATGCACGAGGTGAAGACGGTGCACACTGCCTACCTTGATCTAGCCAAAGCCTTTGACACTTTTCCCTACTCAGGCATAATAAATAAACTCTCCGAGCTAGCATCAAACTGTGCGTTACCAGATAGGTAGCGAACTGCTTCACTGATAGAACCCACTCAAAGTAGGGGAAGCCACCTCTAGTAGTAGACCCGTAACGAGTCGTGTACCCTAAGAATTAATGTTGGGGCCTCCACTGTTTGGGATGTATTTTCCTGAGATGCAAGCCAAAACCAGTGGTCTTTGGTTGACCAAGTGTGCAGAAGACTGCAAGCTGGGTGCTGTCTTAAATTCCCCTAGTGATGTGGACATCCTCCATGAGGGCCTTACTCAAACTAATGACTGGTGCCAGAAGTGTGGCCTCAAACTGAATGCCAAGAATTGCATCATTATCCCCTTTGAAGAAAATGGCATCCCAACTAATTATCAGATTAATAACACCGTACTAAGCATGCAGTCAGGGCACCTGGGTTGATAGCAACCTCACTTTTGACCACCATGTTGCCTTCAATGTATGAAAGGCTTTCTACATGGCCCACCTCATAAATAAGGGTATTTCATCCAGGAACAAGGAGGTCATAACATCCCTGTACTCCTCCCTTATCAGACCCATTATTGAGTACAATGCCACCTTCGGCATGTACTTTGCTAAGCACATGCAGCAGTTGGTGAGACCACAGATTCCTGACCAGGAAAATCCAGGGTCTCAAACACCTATCCTATACAGATAGGCTAAAAGCCCTGTCCCTCTACTCAGTCTTATACAGGCTGCTCAGAGGTGACCTGTGTCTGGCATAGAAGGCCATCTCAGAACCAGCCTTATGGAGTTGCTGCATATCCATAAGGCAAACTCCACTCAAGCAGCACACACGCAAGGACTTAACCTGGTCTGAGACATTTATGGAACTTGTTGGCTGGATTGACTTCTGTCCCAAAGACTCCATTTGTGGAATAGACTCCCTCTCCATGTCAAGCAGAGTACCTCTCTAGCCCTCTTTAAGAGGAACCTGGATGACTGGATGGGAAACAGAAAATACACCCCCTGGGAATCCCCCCTGTGTCCCTGCTGGATAGGGGAAACACGTGCTGACTTTGAGGGAACATAGGCAAAATTCTTGGCTAGGCTTATAAGGGTCTCCAGGCCAATAGCCTAGTATCCTCCTGAATCTATGAACCTAAGCTGCCATGGTGGACATCCAGTATCAACAAACTTTACAATAAATGCAAAAAGTTCTTGTCCAAGAAAACAAAGGCTAGGTCCAACAATGGAAAAGCACCCTCCTCAGCCTCAACAAGCAAGTAAAACTATTTGTCAAATCCTTCAAGGGCTCCTTTGAGAGAAACTTAGCAAGTACAGTCAAGGATAACCATAAGGCCTTTTACAGTTATGTACATAACCTAAAGGGTAGGACCCAAGCATGTGCAGAACTAGTGGCTAATGGTATCACACACACTGACCCACAGAGATAGCAAACCTGCTAGCGGATAGATTTGGTAATAATTTCAATCCTTTATCCCCTCTTAACTTGCAACAAAGCTTCCCCCAAATCCCCCCACCCTACATATCTGAATAGCACTTCCTCAAAGCCTTGTCCAAGGCAAAAAAAAACACAGCCTCTATGGGACCAGTGGACATCCCAGGCTGTCTTCTAAACAGGCTTAAAACATGAACTAGCATCACCACTACCTACCCTTTTCAATCCTAGCCTAAGCACAGGCTTTGTTCATGCAGAATGGAGAACAGAGTTATTCCTCTCCACAAAGGTGGCCTAGCAACAGACCTATAAGCCTCACTAGCCTCATCTATAAGGCAATGGAACGTATCATTATGGACCTCATAAATAATTAGGTGACCTCCAAACCCTAGATCCTACCTAATTCAGCTTAATGAAGGGCAGATCCTGCATGTTAAATCTGGTGTATTTTTTGAAAATGTGACCAAGGCTAATGATGAGGGCAAATCTGTGCACACAACATACCTCAACCTGGCAAAGACTTTCAATGCAATCCCACATTCAGGCATTACTGATAAACTTAGAAAACTAAATGTAAACCCCTTCATTGTAAGATGGGCTGCCAGCTGGCTCACAAAATGGACACAAGCTAGCAAAAATGGGTGACTCCACATCAGCCAGCAGACCTATTACCAGTGGGGTGTCACAGAGTCAGTGCCAGGCCCCCTACTGTTTGGTCTATACTTCTCAGAAGTTCATCTCAAAGCTAAGGGGTTGTGGCTGACCAGGTCTGCAGACAACTGCAAACTAAGTGCAATCATTGAATCCCCAAATGTCATTATACTCCAGGATGGTCTCATGCAGACCAGCTGCTGGTGTATTAGTCACAGTTTCAAACTGAATGCAGTGAAATGCATAATCATTCCCTTTGGCGCAAACAATGTCCCCTCACACTACCAAATCAACAATAATACCCTACATACCCATGAAGTGGTAAGGGACCTGGGATCCCAGGTTGACTGTGACTTTAACTTCAACCAGCATGCATCTACTGTAGTAAGGGAATCTTTCTACATAGCACATTTGATTAGTAAAGGCATCATAACCCCCTATACTTGACACTTATCCAGCCAATAATTGAGTATAACATCCTGTTTGGCTTGTACCCTACTAAACATCTGCAGCAATTAGAGAGACTACAGAGGTTTCTAATGAATAAGTTCAAGGGGCTGTAGCATGTGCCTTACACAATCCGACTGAAGTCCCCTTCACTATACTTCGTATCATATATACTTCTAAGGGGAAGACTTGTGCCTGGCCTACAGAGCAATCCAAGACCCAAACCTAATGAACTTGCTGCGTATCCGTAAAGCAAACAGGACTATGGCTACCCATTCCAGGGACCTAAATATGGCCTGTGACTTAAATAGGACATGCTAGAGGGACAGATTTATCTCCCAGTTACTGCTGTGTTTTTGAAACAGGCTACCAATTCATGTGAGAGAGAGCACCTCTATGACACTGTTCAAGAGGATCCTGGACGAATGGATGGGGGACCATACATTCTTGCCAGGGATAGAGTCCACAACCCTCCTGGACATGGGCAGTCAGCAGTTAATGCAGTCTTTGGTATTGGCTGACATTTCTATGGTATTACATTGGGATGAAATGGCTAGGCTTAAAATGACCTTCGGGTGGATAGCCTAGTAATCTCCTATAATCCTACGTGTTTGGTTGGGGACTATTAAAGTCTGTCAGTTAGCATTAGGTCTCATTGTTTTCAGTAGGGAGTCCTTGCTCTGGGGATAATCAAGATGGCTGTTACTGCTTCATGTAAGACGTTTGTCCTGCACACCATACTCTGCAGCCTTTGCTTTAGTAAAGATATCTAAATTACCCTAATGGAATAAAATACTGGAATGATAATCTGTGATTCTGAAAGAAAACTCTTTTATGTGGAATGTAAGTACCACCAATTGAGGTGTGTATAGAAAAAAAATGTTGCAGATAGTTTTACAGTGTAAGATGCCCCCTCCCTAGCCTAACAGAAGTTGGAATCCCCACTCCCTACACTTAGAGTATCAAGTACTTTGAAATATTTTAACTACACCTTTTACTACACTTTTCACGGAACATAAAAATAAAAAACACAATCATAACAACTGAGGATGATAAAATATGCACACATATAATAATAAAAAATATTTACATGAATGCAAGAAGAATGTGTTCTTGCCTTTCCCAGGCTGCAAAGACTAGTTCAATTGTTAATTATAGAAATGAGGTGGCAGAAGAAATAACAATACAACATTTACATTTAGAAGTACAGCTCTCTGTAGCGAGCTGGTTAACAGTGTGTTTCTACAACTTTTATACATTTGAGAGCTTGTTTGTTTACAGAACTATAATTAAGAGGAAATATAAACATTTACATAGTAGATGCCTGCTCATTTCATATGCATTTAAAAATAATGCATTTTACATTGACAAAGGAAACATCTTTTGATAATACCATGTGCTTGGATTATGAGCAGTAGGTGCTCTCTGTTAGAAAAAGCCTTCTGATTTATTATTACTTTAATGTTTAGCTTGGCTTATTTTTAGTCAGAAGAAGCTGTAGATGTAGAGAACCTTTCCTAGAATTTAAATATTTACACCATATCTAAACTCAGGGAAGAGCCCACTCTTTTTATAAAAGTTCACAAAATTAAAACTAATTTAGTCAGACTGCTAATTAAGCAATAAATTAAAATATCAGGCATTTAAGTAAACCTTTCCACTTTGGTACATGAACTTTAAATAGGACATAAACAGATGCAAAAGAATAAATAAACTTAAGATGGTTATCAATCACTTTACAATGATTTATGAACTAATCAAAAGGCAAACATAAAAGATAAAGGTAATTAAAACAGAAATCAAAAGTAAAGAGCACTTAAAATATTAATTCTCTGTGCACAATGTAAAATGGCTTTCCAGATTTTAAAAACATTATAGTTTTAAGCTGTCATGTTTTATACAAATACCTAAACATTTAGCATTTGTAACCAGCTCAATAGGTATGAGGTATAGAAGATTAATACATGTCTAATTGTTCAGCAAAATAATAGATTTATCTAAATGCAAGCAATAAATAGAGGCTTAGAAAATATGTCAATAATAAGAGAAAGGCCAGAGTTAGGTAAGGTAACAATATATAAACTAAAAAATTAAAAAAACATTTGATTACTTTATGAATAACCTGGGGTGTAACAAAAAGAATCTTTGTCTAAATTAAAAATATAAAGAAAGAGTCAACAACCTTCACGGGTGCCTTCTGTAATAAGAGCAGATGAAGAGAGATTCTTAATCCATTGGGTGGGAGAAAGTATCAACCAGAGTTCTAATACCATTTACAAACAAATCAGAAACATTATATTTTTTATGATGGGAAACCAGAAGGTATAAACACAATCAACAAGTCTTTGATGTGTCAAATGCACTTTTAGGGTTTACAAAAAAATCAATTATAATTTAGGGGAAAGTCTCGGGGAGTATTATCTTTATTAAAAGTAAGACAAATTTAGAAATTCCCTAAATTTGCTATAGAGGTGGATGAGTGGTATATATGCATGTGAATGATTTTTTTCTTTTTCTAAGAAATGCAGTTCTTTAAAGGAAAACTCTACTCTAGAACTAAAAAAACTGTTTTTTTCACTCCCATCTTTGTTTTCTGACCTATTTTAACACCTCAAAACCACTGTAAGTGCTTTATTTGTAATATTAGCCTGCTTTCTGCAACATGGCTACCAATGGGGCTTGATGCATCAACGTGATCTTGTTCTCCCTCAACCCATTCTCTTTCCCATAATGCTTTGTATGACGTATGCCAGACATAAGGAAGTAACTTTGAATTCCCATGCCATTGACATATAATGGGATTTGGGAGGGTCGCTGTTATTTCTTTGCCTTCTGTAAAAGGACTGCTTCATTTCTGTCTCTAATCACCCTCACGTATGTTCGGCTCAGACCTTGTTTTACACTATATTTAATTATCCAACTACAGCCAGAAAAGTAATTAAATTGCAGGCCTTTGTTCAGGGTTTTCTTTTGTAGCCTAAGAGGAATTAATTCTGCAAGGGTCTCTCAGTGCAGTGACAGTTTTAACATCTCTGCAGTAGTGTGGGGGAGGGGACTCTCAATTCCTATTGAACTCCAGGACTTGGATTTTTGTTTCCTAATTGTAGACGTGGTCAGCTTGTTCTCAGTAATCCCCCACAATGAAGGATTCGATTTTTTTCAGGAAAAAGTTTGAGTAATCCAAGGTCAATTTATTAGCTGGACTCATAGAAGTGGTCTTGACTAACAACTTTATGATATTTGAAGGTGAATTTTATCTTTAGGAAGCAGGAGTGGCTACGGGGGCCAAATGTGCCCCTAGCTTTGTGAATGTGGTTCTCTTAGAATGGGAGAGAAAATGTTTTTTCTACTGCCTTTATGGCCAATGTATTGTATGTGAGGTTTCTGGATGACATACTAATTTTATGGCGAGGAGAGAAACATGTGATGAACGACTTCGTAAAATACATCAACAGCAGAACCAGTTTCCTTGAGTTCATATATAAATGGCACTGTGATAAGCTAGAATTTTTAGATATTGAGTTGACTAAGGACATTGCTGGGGGCACCTTGGCCAGTAGCATCCACAGAAAGGAAACCTATTCCAATATGTTACTGCACTATACCAGTTGCCACCCCTTCATTAGAGGAAGGGTATAATAAAAGGCCAAATGATCAGGTTATCTTGGCTAATTAGTAGCGAAGAAACATTTAAAAAAATAGATCTATACATTAATTGGAATGTTCCTAAATAGAGGCTACCCCTTAAGTCTTCTGCTGAAAGTGAAGAGAGAAGTTATGCTTAAAAGAAATACTACATTTAAGCCTATTTTGAAAGCTAAAAGTCTAAATATTAATAGAACCAATACAGCCAAGTTAGACAACAATGTTCTGGTAGTACAATACAATACAGAAACATCAAACTTGATATCAAGTGTTAATAATATATGGGAAACTCATTTTGACAAAGAAATGAAGGAAAGGCTGAGGCATAAATCTAAGGTTGTGTACAGTAGAGGGCGTAATATAAAGGATATTATTGAAAGTGTCAACAGAAAACAAGGCAAGCACAGGTCACCGATGTACAAATGTGGTGCTTGCAAGACCTGGAAAAATAAAAATGATGGTACGAATGTCTTTATAGGAAGTTTTGAACGTACTATAGGATGCCCGGGCAGGTGCAACTGCAACACCACTATGGCGGTATATTTAGCTACATGCTTATCATGTCCTGGTTTCTACATAGGCAAGACCAAAATAAGGCTATGGGATCCCATTACTGAGCACCTTAGAGACATTAAAAATAAAAAAAAATGAACAATGCTTTATATGTTCGCACTCTGGAATGTCACAGCTACAAGAGATTCTTATTCTTTGTCACTGACAGAGTACAGAGTGACTCTAGGGGTAGGGGTGGGGGTGATGAATTAGAAGCCAGAGAAACTAGATGGCAACTGAGACTAAATGCTTGTTGCAAGCCAGGTTTAAATGATTATTGTTCAATAGCTCCCTTTTTGAAGCAAAGGGCAGCGGAGGTTTAATTTTAAGTGTACTGTGAAAACACTTATCTGACTGCAACAAACAGATCAACTATCTTTTGAATTTTTATTTTTATTTTTTTATATTATTATGGTCATTGTTAGTACTATTACTAATATTTTTATCTTGCATGTACTTATTGTGGTTTACAGCATGTTATTGTGTACATTGCATATTCAGGGGAAGTATGCCTTTAAATTTAGTCAGGGTAATTTCATTGATGCAAGCAAAATCATGAATAGTTGCTTAAGTAATTAGAGTATATAAAGGAAGTTGCATCATAATTGAGTGACTGATGAAGCCAATTCATGTTTCTTGGCGAAAGCGCTTAGTTGGTTTTACTTTGACAGTGTTTAATGTTAAATAAACTAGTGTTTCACACAAATACTGCCTTGGTGGCTTGCTTTTTTATTTTTATTACTGTTTACAAGTTTTTGAGTCATTTGGCTTTTTTGGTATATTTTTTTAGAAATAATAACTTTGTATCAGTGATATTTCTAGACCTCTCAAAAGCATTTGACATTGTTACACATTCCTTACTACTAGACACCCAGACACCCCTATCCTTTGCCCCTTCCACTATAGCCTGGTTTATAAGCTATCTGTCATATAGGCAACAATCTGTCCAATGGCAAAGCGTATTATTCCCCCTTACTCCCAACTACCATAGGTGTACCACAAGGCTCTATATTAGGCCCACTTCTTTTCTCCATATTTGCCAATAATCTTCATAACACTACACAGCATGCTTCACTTGTACCATGTGCTGATGATTCAACTCTTATCTGTTCAGCTCCATTACTTCCCACCCTACAACAACTCACCCAGGAATCCTTTAGCTCTGAGGAAATTTGGATCACTCAGATCCAACTTTTCCTAAACCCTAATAAAACCAAATTACTACTTTTCACCCCCAACAAAACCATTTCCACCCCTCTATTCTTCACTATTTCTTCCAAAAATGGCACTACTATCTCTCCCTCTGACCATGACAAACTCCTAGGTGTTGAAATTGATAAAAATCTACACTTTGATGTCCACATTTCACAAACTATCAAAAAAGTCCATAAAAAATGGGAACAATGTACAGGCACAGGAAATCCCTCTCGAAACAAGCATGGATTACCCTAATGTATGCTGCTCCAATTTTTACCCAGCTTAGAAAACTTGACCTTGCCACACTCGAATCATGTTATAATAAAATCACCAAGTTTGCAAACGACTCCACCTTTAGAACCCACCATTGCCAGGCTCTAAGGGAACTGCAATGGCTGGAACATCCCCAGATACTAACCTAACACCAATTAGTCATTGCCTACAGCGTAGTAATACATCCAGAAAAAAACCCTACACTAGGCCAACTTCTCACCCACTATAATACAAATCGTCCTCTACGATCTTCCGAAAAACCCCTCCTCTGTACCTCTAGGGCTAACAATACTGCAGGAAAAGCACTGTTCTCCCACGACATAGCTAGAACCTGGAATAATCTTTCCTGCTCTGATTTCTGCCCCTACCTCTTCTTTCTTTAAAAACTCACTTAGAACACACTTAAAGAATAAGTGGCTATGCCCATGTATTACATAAGTCCTCAAATTATTCCACTTATATACCTACTGTAATATATATTACAGTCTAGGTCTTCTCCTAATGCTGATTGAATTTGTATACTTCTGTTATTAACACTGTGTAACTATTATTTAATGTATATATAGGTCTTATGTATTCTGCTGTATACTGTAGTTTAACATATTGTTTGAAAATTCTCTGTGTAATGTATTTTAACATATTGTGTCAAATTTTATTTACTGTGGAGCTTTTCTCCCTGGGCCTCAGTTGAAAATGCACCTGTGTCTAGTCGGATCATCCTGGTTAAATGTAAATTAAAAAATAAAATAAAAATAAATTAACAGCTCAGCAAAAGTGCTTTGCAATAAAAAAAAACAAAAAAAAAAAAACGTCATGACAGTTTTCATGTTTACAGCTCCGAAAACACATTTATACAAACACACATTTTTTGTGTTGCTATTACCATGTAGTATTGGTATAATTCCCCAGTTTACCGTACTTGTGAATACTCATGCACACTCTTGCACACACCTGCACACTTTTATACATTACTAGTTTACTTTGTCCACTGTTTTCTGTATTTTTTGTGTTCGTTGTACTAGTTTTCATTTTATAAACATTTTTGGGGCTGTAAACATGAAAACTGTTGTCATTTTTTTATTTTTTATGCAAAGCACTGACATTTTTTCTGAACTGTTAATAACTTAGTCTTTTATGCACACTAATGGACATGGATGGATATTTAGCTAATATTAGACAGATGTATTTTTATATTTATAGTGTTGTAGTTTGCTTATGTTTATGGTTCGATAGCTGTGTGTTTTTTCTTTATTTTAGTTCTTGTCACAGACCTGATGAAGGCTTTATTGCATTAGTTCACCGAAAGTGATTTTAGTTTCTTTTTATGTATATGTTATGCTTTTCTTAATACCTGATCCTGGAATGTGCATTGAAAATACATGGGTAGTAGTTTCCTTAGCTAGGATTTAGTTTGATCTAATCAGAAGTAGTCTGTGGGGGTGGGTACTTGTTGTTCCAAAATGTACTTTTACAGCCCTGTTTATATCGTTTGCCATAAATAGGCTGGTTTAAAATTAAACAATATACATATTTTCCACACCTACTTTTAAGCTGCTATGTTTAACATTGTTAAAATATTTCAGATTTTTTTGTTACTGAGGATAGCTTGTCTGTGACACACAAAGGCTTGTTGATTTGGAACACTATCTTGGGTTTAATGATTTTTGGAAATTATTCTGACCGAGCTCACCAGTGAAGTTTTAAGACTACTAGTTTCTCTGCGTTTTATTTTTTCCTTAACACTTATGGTGGTGAGGTTTGAACTAGACAGCTTCCTCTGCTTGTTCATTTTTTTCTGATATGAAATAATGAAATCCCCTGCAATTGTCACATTCTGGAATCCAAATTAAATGTGTAGATTGTAAAATAAATAAATAAATAAATAAATATATATATATATATATATATATATATATATATATATATATATATATTGTTGATAGGTTAATGTGCTTACTAGTAAGGAATGGTAGGTATAAACTATCACATAGGGAAAGATTCATATCTGCTCTTGAAGAACACATTTGCATTGCATGCACTGAATACTCATGTATTTCATAATGTGTTAATGTCAGCAGAGATCCTACTAAAAACTGAAACAGCTCTGACATTTTCCACGATTCCTTCTGCAATAGATATCAACTTAAATACAAACAAAACCAACAATACAACATTTTGCCTTAAAAAATAAATAAAATAAGTGAATGAGTTAATTTTATGGAAGCTAGCCATGCACTATGGCTGATAACATGGCTTAGACCAACTACAATATATTATATAAAGGCACAAGAGAACAGTCCCACTGAGTAGTACTAATTCTTTTGCAGTACTGATTTCTTTAAGCAGTAGCCAATGAGTGGGTGAGGGTATATCAGGATTTACCCATGATGGTAAAACCTGAGTGATTAAGCAAAGCCAACTGTGGGCAAATCCTGATACACTCACACCCACCAGTGAATTATTGCTGTCATACAATGACATTATTTAAGAAAGATTTTGCTTGCTTTCCTTAAATAATGTCCATATAACACCGCTATAGTGTTCTTCCATCACCTTCTTTGTTTACTGATGTACATGCTTATGGGACTTAACATCCCCTTGCTTGCCCAGTACAACAGTACAGTGCAGGAGAAGCAATGTAGAAAAGAGAAGCTGCATTTTTTTCTTTCTGTTGAGATTTTTATGAGGGGCAGTGCAGAAACAGAAGGAAAATCAGATGCGTTTCTATTTATTTTCAAGAATATACCTGACTTTTCTTTTTTTTCACTGTCCCTCAATATATTCCAGTAGAAAGTCTGTCCGCTTAGAGGTTCCTCAGTATACAGACTTTATTCTGTTGGTATATGCTCTATTTGCAATGTGCACCTTGGTTGCGATGTCCAATCAACATGCTTGTTTTTGAATACAAATTATGCCAGAGTTCAAAACCGTGCTGACTACTTAAACTAAAATGCACACTGCCTTCAAAGGTGTTGGTAACAGTTACTGGGTCGTAAAGGCATGGCGTTGTACTAACATGCCTGGTGAGGAGATTTCTCAAACAGTTTCTCAATAAATTGTAACATGGGATAATGTTTTGATGCCAAAACTTCAGAATATAAAGTCAAACGAGGAGAATGGCAATAGATGACATAAGCAGAAAAGGGAGAGAGAGATGAAAACGATCAGTCGAATTTAAAAACAAGACAAAAATCTGAAGTCATTTGGGCCAGGTGAAAGAAATATGAATCGTCAACTGCTCTATTTGCTCAGAACATGAAGGAGATTACAAGAACAGAGTAAATCTACCCACCCCAAAAAAAAAAAAAATTACTCAATTTCCCCAAGTGTGGAACGGAAGCCATCCGTAAAGGAGCAGCAAAAATATTTCTGCACTTTACAGGAACTTGGAAGTGAATGTGGATGATGTAAAACAGGAAGGAAATGCAGTAAGTCCATTTTTCTGCTTGAGCAAGGGATGGCCTGCTTTTCTCAAATATATTTTATTTCATAATTCGTTCCATTTTTTCACAAACTGACACATTCATCGGAATGAAACTGAGAAATTCTCACAGACGCAGCTTCTCGTTAAAGTAGTTCGTTTTCCCATTCCTTGTTTTCAAATGCTGTAGTTTGCAGTCTAATATCATTTAGTTTGCATAATGCCCAAAGACTTGTAAGGTCAGTTCTGTTTATTAAAAATATATCAAGTTCTTAAAAGTTTCACCCATGATCATGTTCACAGTAATAATAAAATCTAAGAAGGCATGAGAAATTCAAATGACCTGTATGTGTCCTTGAAGCTGCATATAAACAGGACTAGTTCATGAATTAGTCAATTTGGTCATGCTGTTCTACTCTCCACCATCTTTTATTCATGTGCTTCCATACTGTTACTTTGTCCACAATACCAGTATTATTTACAACTGATATAAGACTGGGTTTTCTGGTTGAAGAAAACTAGTGTGTTTCTCCTGTCAGCCCTGAAACTCTGCGAAGTTAAGCGGCATTCTGCAACTCTTATACCAAAGTGTGAAGCTGTCAAACATTAAAGGCATTTTATGTAGGAGATGATCGCTACCCCATATGTGGGGGACTGTACCCTCATACCTCTGCTAACTATGTTTTGTAACAGTGAAATCATTATATTTCAGCGAAGGAGGAATTCTTCAAGAAGCAGCAATTTCGGACTTGATATACATTGTCCCTAGTCAACACTTATTTTTTCACTGGTTTGTAACTTGCACTATAAGGTCTAGAACATACAGCAGGCATACCCCACTAGTCAAGGTATATGGGGGTCTAAAGTAGATATGTTATTTACAAATTGACATTTTGTTGCCAGCAAGAAGATGGAGTTTTGAAGATTTAGACTTCCAAATTTCTTCTTAAATGATAAAGAAGTGGTTTCCCTTCATGAAAGTACATACAGAAAGGCCTCACTGAGACCAACAACTGGTGTTGGAACCATGGCCTTAAGCTCAATGCCAAAAAATGTGTTGTCATCCCCTTTTGGGAAAAACCCAGTTCCCATGAATAACCACATCGATGGTAGTCCACTGAGCACAGAAGGTGTTATAAGAGATCTGAGAATATAGGTTGACAGCAACCTGTCTTTTGATCACCACATTGCCACTGTGGTCAGAAAGTCCTTCTATGTGGCATATCTCATTACTAAGGGTTTTGCATCTTGGAAGAAAGAGGTCACTGTCTCCCTCTTCTCTCCCTTCATTAGGCAAATCATTGATTACAATGCCCCATTTGGCATGTACCTCACTAGACATCTGCAACAACTGGAGAGGCCAGAAAAGTACCTCACAAAGAGGATCCTAGGCCGTAAACACTTGTTTAATATGGACAAACTCAAAAAACTCCAACTATTCTCTGTCTCATATTGCCTACTTAGAGGTGATCTCTGCTTGACATACAAAGCCATGTCTGACCCAGCTCTGTTAGATATGCTACATCTAAAGAAATCCCAATCCCTCTGCACCACACACTCCAGAGACCTCAGCCTCATTACCACAATCAACAGAAAAAGCTGGAGGGGCAGGTTCATAACCCAAAGACTGCCCATGGTATGAAATAGACTTCCCGTGGATGGCAAACAGAGCACCTCCCTGGCCCTCTTCAAGAGAAATCTTGATGAGTGGATGGGAAATAGTAAATTCACCCTGGGGATCACTCCAGTGGCTCTGCTTGACAGAGGCACTGGGAACTAAGGTCGGGTGGCAAAATGCCAGGATAATTCTATGGGCTAGGCTTGTAATGGGTGCAGGGCCATTAGCCTAGTACAAACCTATGAACCTGTATTGGGTGGGAAGTGGGCCTGTGATTACTGAGAGTACTGAACAGCCATTGGATCTCACTTTAGTTTACAATCCAGCAGTGGACAGTAATAGCATCATTATAAGTGTATTAATGAATAATCATACTCTTGTAATGGGCAATCAGTTTTATTGGTGGTGGTTTGAACCCCAGCACTCAGGTTTCAGTGACCAATTAACATTGTCTGGACTGTTTGGTTTGCAGTACCTGCAACATATTCGATTTGGTTCTGAATGAGAAGAAAACAGCATGAGGAGACTATATTCAAGTTGGGGACAAAGTACATCATGAGCTGTAGAAGTTCTTACTTACAGTGATAGTGGCCTTGTTCTATGGACACCAGGTTGTCCTTTATATTGGTCTGCAGATGATATGCATACCTATTGAAGTAAAGTGATTGTTCATATTGTGTCTATATTACATAATCAAACTCTTTAATAGTTCGAACGTCATATGGTCGACAACATATGATTGAACTTTTAAAAGTTCGAAAATGTAATAAAAAAAAAAACAAAAGAAAAAACCTACCTGAACAGTTTAAGCAGGGGGGCAAGCCCCACTGTACCCCCCCACACCCCCTGCTCCTTAAATATACCAACTCCAAGATCGCACTACAGTGCAGAAAAGGAAAATCTTACCATTCCGCACTGTACAGAGATCTCCATTGAAATGTTTGAACTTTTTAAAGTTCGATCATATGGTGTCGACCATATGACGTTCGAACTTTTAAAAGTCTGACAACGTGATATTGACCTGTTCAAATTATATGCCAGGGTACTTCAAGCAAGCATACTGTCCTGCAGCTCTAGCAGTTAACAGATGCTGTTATAGTACTGCTGAGGCTGATTTTCAGTGTGGCAGATCTCAGTTTACCAAAAATGTTGAAAGGACATTTTAATAAATTTACTAAACGTACTAGTAGTAGAAATTTGGCCAGGGCATCAGGGAAGCTTCCTTACTCTTTTCAGTAGTTGCCACGGGATCTTTTAGATTCACATGAGATACCACCAACCCAAGCAAATGGGACCTGGATTTAATGTCTCATCCAAAGGGTAATGCACACATGTGCAGCACCTCCCTTATGTTGCACTGCAATGTCAGCAGTCTACCTAGTGTAGGAATAGAAATTACATCCTTCTGCACCAATGGAGTGTGCACTCCCTTTTTCGCCACTGATGTTGACATATATTACTTTTGAAAATGTCCCTCCACCCTTCATGTGGAGTGTGTACCCCCCTGCCCCTCACTAAAAATCTCTACTCCAAGGGCAAATTACCTTCAGGAAGAGCTGAAATATAGAGGCTGAGATTGGGGGTATTTTAGTTTGGGGTGGTGGTGTTGTGGGCCTGATTACCCATACACAAATGCTGTTGAGAATTATTCCTTTGGTGGTGATCACATTCAGCAAAATGCCATTTGGCAATTTTGCTCAAGTGAACTGAGGTCTGTAAAACAAAAGTCAAACTTGTGCCATAAACCAGTTCCACTAATCAGAGACTGATTAAAGTAACGTATTAAGCCTGTATTTGTGGTACTGAGGGGGATAATACACTGATTATGACCATGGTAATCTGAGTTTGAATAGAGGCTCGGATGTCAGAAGAGCCAGGGTGCAGAGGATGGGAGCATGCAGCCAACACTGATTTGCTGTTCCTGTGGTTGGAGAGAGGGCTGTAATCAATCTCTACTACAGAGGTAGTTAAAGGCCTGAATGGCACTGGATCAGGACTGGGGACATGGGCTTGGGACATTTAGGCTGGTAATTGTAGCCATCATTAGTGCAGGAGGGGAAGCATTCAGATGCACAAAAAGGGCATAAGAAGCTTGGTGGTGACATGGGTGCTCACATTAGCCATAAAGTTAAAGGTTTAGAAGTATAGCAACACGTGGATTCTTATTGAAAGACTAGTAACATTTTTGTAGCTCAAACTTAGTGTAGTAGCTTGTGGTGACTCTTTAGAGCAATAATAGATTGTGTTATCTCCACAATCGCACTACTAAACAAGTGGAATTGCTGCTGCATGTACTCAGTCATGTGACAGTTGTATTAATTGTATAACATACTTGTCAAGATGTGTTTTCTGTGACATGCACCATGTTTGGTTTGACTAGTTTACCAGGCACAGCTGTTTTTTTTTCTCTGAAGTGGCAACTACAATTGTTGGGTGAGTGTGGTGTACCTGCATTATTCAGTGCCTCAGTGATGCCACATGTGCTAGCTTATTGTGATGTAGCAGCATATGCAGTGCTTCAGTGATGCCAGATGTGCTGGCTTAATGTGACATAGCAGTGTTATGCAGTGCCTTACTGATGTCACATATGCTGGCTAAGTAATGGAGCTGGATTATTATGCAGTGCCTCTGATGACAGATGTACTGACTTAGTAATGTGACAGCAGCGTTACTGATGTCAGATGCACTGACTTGGCAGTGTGACACCGGCATCACTGATGACATAAATACTGACTTGGTAGTGTAACACTGGCATCACTGATGTCAGATGTAATGACTCCGTAGTGTCTCAGCATGCATCACTGATGTCAGGAGAAATGACTTAGTAATGTGAACGCAGCATCACTGATGTCAGATGTACTGACTCAGTAATGTGACAGCGGCATCGCTGATGACAGATATACTGACTCAGTAGGGTGTGACTGGTATCACTGATGTCAGATGTACTGACTTAGTAATGTGGCAGTAGCATCACTGATGTTAGATGTAGTGAGTGAGTAATGTGACAGTGGGAATCACTGATGTCAGATGTGACTCAGTAATGTGACAGCAGCATCATTGATGACAGATGTACTGACTCAGTAATGTGGCACCAGCATCACTAATGACAGATGTACTGACTCAGTAATGTGACAGCAGCATCACTGACAGATGTACTGACTCAGTAATGTGACAGCAGCATCACTGACAGATGTACTGACTCAGTAATGTGACAGCAGCATCACTGACAGATGTACTGACTCAGTAATATGACACCAGCATCACTAATGACAGATGTACTGACTCAGTAATGTGACAGCAGCATCACTGATGACAGATGTACTGACTCAGTAATGTGACAGCAGCATCACTGATGACAGATGTACTGACTCGGTAGTGTGACAGCGGCATCACTGATAACAGATGTACTAACTCGGTAGTGGGACAATGGAATCACTGATGACAGATTTAGTGACTTAGTAATGTTGCAGCAGCATCACTGATGTTATATGTAGTGACTGAGTAATGTGACAGCGGCATCACTGATGACAGATGTGCTGACTCAGTAATGTGGTAGCAGTATGGGCTGACTCAGCATTTGTGCAGAAACACATACTGGTGTAATGGTATAGCAGCAGCAGCTGTACAAATTGCTTAATTATGTGGCAACAGCAGGCATTATTTCAGTGGTGTGACAGCAGTATGAGCTGGGCTCCTAATCTGTTGGTATCACTTTTAATCACCACACTGAGGCAGAATATGTTTTCATTAGTGAGTAGCACATGCTATCATCCCTAGCACTGCATGCTCGTATACTTATTAATATCACAGTTACGTTTCACCTCAGGATATGCTGTTATTACATGGAAGCTGTACATGCAGGTTGTTACATATTAACTTTTGGCCTAATGACCAGACAGTCAAGACACTGGTGCTTCATAAGTGACCAAGCAGTATTTACAAATGGCAGACAAAAAAAAATGGAAATTGTTTGCATAAGAATGGCATAGTTCAAAGGTACCTCCAGCTCTGGGGAAAAAGTGGAAGTTAAATTATTTGTCCATAGTTATAGATATTCTGTCTGCATGTTTCAGTGCTAGGTCTCTCTCTCCTATAACACACTACCCTAGGCTACTATTATATTTCTACGTGTGGGTGAAACTATAATTTTGCAACCTGAGATGCTAAAAAATTCTGTGAAACAGAGAAATACAGAGCTTGTGGTATTCGATGCATGATTTTATCTGTGTTGTACATGGCGTAGGAAAAGTCAGTACAAATCAGTGTGGCTCTGTGACACATTGAGATGAATCTGTTACTGTAGCAAACAGAACCATAATTAAATTAATGGCCCTGACATTGGAGGAGTCAGGCCAAGAGGGAATGGAGTGAAGGGGCATCAGTAAGCACTTGGGGAACACACAAGAAAGTCGATCTCTGCAAGCTGGGAGTTCATGGAAGAAACATTGGGCTAGGCAGAAAACACTGACATTGTACCCCAATGGCTATCTAAATTATGGCCCATCCTTGATAACCCTTGCTTCAGTAATGGGGAATGAATGGATCACCTGGCCAGGAGAGGGTTGCTGCTCAAAAGGCAGTGGGATCAAACATAATTAGAACAAGTCTTTTAGGATAATGAAGCATTTTAAAACAAAGGATGATTTAGACAGTGGTTTGTAGGGTCAAATGTAATTAGAAGAAGTCTGTTTGGATAATGAAGCGTTTTAAAACAAAGGATGATTTAGGTAGTGGTTAGTAGCAAGATGTTTTTCCTGGTGTGCATTGTTTATTGACTTATCCTTTTTTTGTCATGAAGTATTTGAAAATATCCAACTGTCAATTTTGGATTTTTATAAGGACAATTTTTGAACCCACTTTTCGACAACTTGCACTTGTGTGTTCATAGTGAATATTCAATATTAGTATATTCAGTATTAATATATATAACCTAGAGGGTACAGTGTATGGTGGGCAAGGCTTCCTCATATGTGCTTATTGTTCTAAATCACTAAAATTGCCTGCTTGTTTATAAAAGAACAAAGGGGGATTATGTGAGATGTCTGATCACTGTTTTGAGAACGTTCTCATTTCCTCAGTGTTGTGTGACTGTGGAGTTTGTATATACAAGTCTGAGGACATGAGAAAGCTTGACCACATATACGGTGCATGAGGTTTATTTTCCTGCAAAACAAAAACTAGTTTTGAGATGTCTCATTTGGTTGAGTGTTAACAGCAGGTTTCAAGGTTAAGCAGCTGTGCATTTGTGTCGTAAGCATTAATGTTCCAGTGTTTCAAGGCAGAAGTGCAGAGCAAAGTTAAACTCTGTTCCATGTAGTTGTGGAAGAGAGTATGAATAGTATATGGTGACTTGCCATTTTATTCCTGAATTTAGCCAAATGTGCTTCACATTCCCTCTTTTTGGAGGCTGCTGACAAATCCATTTACTGTGGTACACATTCTAGTACAAATGCAGGATAGAATAATACCATAACCAGTAACCATTAGAACTGGCTGGGCCCACTAGAATGAGTCCTAAAACAGACAGAATGGCCGAAAAAACAGACTTGCATATTCTAAGTGTCAGATTGCTAGTTGTCAGAATATTCCCCTTTCTGCAAGGTATGGCAATCTTGGCGTTAGTATATATAAGTTCTGAGGGTGCGCATAGCTTGTACCCCCTTCCAAAATGAAGTTTAAAGGAGAAGAGTGTGATGCCCAGGATTCAGGCTTCTGAAGTTTCTTTTTTTCCTGCATGTTAGCACGTCATTTTGAGTGCCGACATTTCAGTAGGGATCCCCCATAACCATGTTTCCTATTTTAGATGTATACAAACGTTGTGTTACTGTACCACTTTAACATAAGGAGGGGTGCTGCTTAAAAAGAGAGATGCCTCATTTAATGTAGACCTCCTAATAATGAATCTTACTGTGCACTGTAAGACCCCACCCCCTAAATGTATTTGGTCAAGGCTGTCAGTTGAATATGAGAAATCGTTTGAGGTTCAGGAGTTCTGTAAGGAATAGTGACAATAATTGTGTAGTTAAACACAGAAGCAGCCTTATTCTTGGCGAATAAACAGCATCCCGTTCTCCAAAATGGCACTTTTTTCTGTCAGGTATAACACTGTTATGTTTAAAACATCACTGTTGTGAATGTAAAACTTTATTACACATTTTACAAAAGTACCATGTCTATATAGAAAGGATCCTACCTGCCAGATTAAAAAGGTTTATCAGACTAGAGTGCAAAGTAATAGTCACCTAAGCATTTCTGAAGGTTAACAGAGGCTGATGCCCTGCGTGCCCTTCTCCCCAGATTATTCACTCCGAGTGCAGCTGCATTTCCTTTTTAGGTATTTTACTAAGAACCATTCAAGTATCATTCTCATTCTGTACTTGCTAGCACATCTCTGAATTGTTGCATGCCACATCTGTGATATAAATTACGGAAACGTAGATGTAGAATGCAGAATGCTTTTCTGATTGGGATTTAATCTCCTAACCGCTTGTTTTCATCATGATACAGCACCTGATTGATGCAAGGATTATAACTTTCAGATCAGATTTTTGCCACAGAAAATGGTAAACATATGCTAGTGTCATCCCATCGGGTCTAAATTGATGGTCCTTCTGCCTCATTACTCTGACCTGTCTCAATCTCTGTGTATATGCAGATGGCTGTTTCTCTCCCTGTCTCCTTTCCACTCTACCCCCCCCCCCATTCTTTCCTTGTATTGAAACCCTTCAGTTTTCAAATTGGATCTGTCACATCACATAATGTTTAATCCGCTGATCTAAATGTATCATGGAATGTTATTTCTGGAGAGCTGCAGTAAAAAAAAATGTTTTAAAGGGACACTTTTAGCCTATTCAGGTCTCCAAGCATACCCATCAAGAAAAATATTACATTGGCACCATTTGCTATACACTTTGTAAATTGATTCTAATGCATATTTTTAAAAATAAAACACAACTTCCTAGTCTAAATAGCGCTATCAGAAAAAAGTCAGTCTGTTTGACTATCCCTTTATCATCTTGCTGTGTGTGTTTGTGTATGCCTGAATGTGTGCTTAACTGTTCTTTGTGCATGTCTGTGTGTGTATGTTTATACATTTATAATGTCTCCGTGTGTATGTGTTCGACTATGAGAAAGTGTGCATGCATGCTTGTACGTTTATGTATGTGCATGAATATGTTTGTGGTTTTTGTGAGGTTTGGCCCAATTAAGACTGTTATTATAATGACTAAGTTTTGCATCTTGAATGGAATACAGCTTCCTATCCATGATAATCATGACATCCTTCATCAACTGCAACAGACTCAAAATTCTGATGAACACAATCCAGATTTATGAATATCTTACCCTGGTTTTAGCACCGATGCCCATCCCTGTGCAGGGCAAAAACTTTCATCAGTAACAATCAATCACAATCGTAACTTCTTCCTTACCGATCCACAAAGCCCTTAACCGTAACCACTCTCCCCCACTAGTATCGTCATTAAAAATAAAACTAACTTCTGACCTTTGATCACCAGATTTCAGTAGATTCACAGTTCTCACTCCAAGATACCCATTCAGAGCCCTTTTAAAAGCACTGTGCTGAGGAATTAAACTGTAGATTGCATTTGCACTGAATATCAAGTCTCCTACCCACTTCCATCATCTGGAGTCTTCTTTTAACAATCACCTTTGTAAATCCTTCATATGCGACTGTCAGGATAAATAAATCTTTATGGCTTCCACTTTTGAGTGAACTCCACCTATGACTAGTTTTGTTTTGAATTTGTATTCCATTGTGATTACACTGTTACATCACTTGTACATAACTTATTACTGTTTTTTGTGATATGGTGACAACTGAAAATGTGTCCTTGCCCTTGAGTTCTGTTTACTACTAAGCTGAGAAAAGTGTGTGTATGTGTGTGTGTGTGTGTATATATATATATATATATATATATATATATATATATATATATATATATATATACATATATATATATATATATATATATATATACATATACATGTACATACACATTATCAGTTCACTTGACCAAATGTTCACTTGCTCAACTAGGTGAATTGTGTTTTGTTTTTTTATTGAACATTTGTTTCGCTTAACATTTACATTTCTGCATATTTTGTATTGAAACATGCAAATTGGTGAATAATAGTGTGTGTGTGTGTTTACAGTTTAGGGTTAGATTAGTTAAGGAAATCGATTTAGTTGTGCGTGCATGGACATGAATGCAAGTGTTTTGGGTTAGATTAAGATAGGCAAGGGAATAGTTTGGAGTGCGTGTGTGTGCGCGTGTGTTTGTGGGGTGTGGTACTTGAATAGTCTTTTGCAGTGGTACTGTTGGAAAAGAGTTTCTCATTAGGTAATGTTATAGGGCTGAGATTTGGGGCAGGGTTATGTTTAAGGTTAGCAATCATGAATAAGATGGTACTAGGGGAATGAAACTCCCCTGCCTGTATTAACTCGTGTCCCTAACCCCAGCCCTACATGTTACCTATTCAGAGAAATGAATGACTAATGTTATTGCTGGGGATTTGGAATTTTTTTTCAGTTTATTGATTGTAGCAGTAGATTGCTTACTTTCCTTTTCCATTTGTCTTAATTTTAGAAATTGATGTACAAAAGTCTGTTTATTCTGCACAAGTTATTTAACAGTGTAGGTACATATCTGCCTGTGTATGCATACATGTATAAAATCCACACTAACTGCATGCATGCTGTTAGAGAGGTTAGTCTAAGCTAGCAGGAAAGAAGAGATGTTCTGCTTTAGCTCACAGACACTGTCTGGCTGCAGAGGGTGAAACCACAAGCACATATATTGACACAAAAGGATTTCACTTTTATTTCATGGCATTGCATTGACAAGTATGAAGTGATCATTTTCCAGTAACAAAAGTCTATCTAAGAACAAAATGTGAAATATTTTCATTGTAGATGCATGATATCCTGGAGAAGGGAGATGGATGTCTGCAGTGCATAAACAATACAAAACGTCCTCATTTTGACTGCTGAAACTAAATTTAGCTATAATTTTCCTTGCCTAGAAAGTCATATAGGTTACATGTGCTTGGTCCAGTAGGCATAGAGAGTTCATCTGGGGCAACAATTAGGCTCATTAGACTATAGTTGTACTAGTCTTAGACCATGTTTGGTGAAATGTTTTTGGATAGCTGCATTTTAATTGCTTGCATGTAAGACGTAACTTCCAGTTCTCAGTTATCTCCATTTTTTTCAAATATGATATACTGTCAGTAGTAACATTTCACATAAAATTTTCTCAAGATGATGATTCTGAAAATGTCTAGTTGATGTTGAATTTCTGAGAATCATAAAGCTGATCCTGAGGTACAGTATTTCTGGAATTAGTATGTGCACATATATATATATATATATATATATATATATATATATATATATATATATATATAAATGGATTCCATACATTTGGTCGAAAATGGAATATAACCCCTGCCCCACTGCAGTGCAACCCTGGAGTGAGAATATTAAATAAGGGGGGTGTGGGGAGCATAGCCCCCCACATTATTCTAATAGTTTCTACTAAAGATATATATATATATTAATGCATTTCTAATGGATATACCTTCTTATAATAGTGAATACATTAAAATTATGTGGGGGGGCTACGTCCCCCACATCCCCCATTGTGGGGGGCTGTGCCCCCCCCCCAACCGACCTTATTTAATATTCTCATTCCAGGGTTGCACTGCAGTGGGGCAGGGGCTATATTTTATTTTCAACCAAATGAACTACTTCGATCAAGGGAGCTTTCAGTGAACTGCAGTGCCTGGTATCATTTTCGAGTAAGTGTAATTCGACCAAATGTATGGAATCCATATATACATATATATCTATATCTGTGTATATATATATATATATATATATATATATAGATATATATATATATATAGATATATATATATATATATATATATATATATATATATATATCTGCGTGTGTATAGCTATATACATGTATATGTATATATATGTATATAATCATAACATGGGTGGGATCTCACGTCATTGGATGCAGGATGGGAATGAGTGTGTAACTTTGTTATTGGACGTGGTGAGGAGCATGGGTATGGAACCATATGTCATTGGATGAAATGGGAGGGAAAATGAGTGTGGAACTTCACGTTGTTGCATATAGTGGAAGGGTGATGGCTGCGGAGCCTCATGTCATTGGATGCTGTAGGAGGGTGATGACTATGGAACCTTATGTCATTGGATATAGTGGGGGAAGCGTGTGGAACAGCATGTCATTGGATGCAGTCAGGTGATGGGTGTGGAAAGTCATGTCACTGGATGCATTGGGGGGATTGGTGTGGAACCTCATGTCATTAGATGTGGGAGGGAGGGGAATGCATTAGTGACATTACAAGATTTGCTAAATTTTTATTTCATAGTTGCAGTTTATTTTTTAGGGGGATTTGCTGGGCTCACGCTAATGGTCTCGCACGTCTATAGGAATACTTGTCCTCAGACTGTTTTATTGTATGTTTGAAAGATAAACAGTAATTCATTCATAACTAATACAATGAAATAATGACTTTTTCAGATTTCACCCTGTATCAATATGTTTGACTGGAAGAAGTCTACATTTTAGGTTACTTTTAGTGTTGTTGTGGACCACCTTAGTATCTCTGTGCTGATGAAGCCCAGACATTTTTGCTTAAAGCTGGGGAAAAAAAAAACTCTCAATTTCTGTTCACATGAAGAAAGGCATGCAGCTTTGTGCTACAACAAACTATTTCTTGCTGTTTTTACTTTTCTTTTGGCTTCTGGCCCTTCTCCCTGAACCCCAACCTTACATTATATCTCAAAAGTAAACAATGACTGATTATCATGGATCCAGTGAGGTTCATCTACACAGTATTTTCATTTGATTAGCTTAACAGAACACTTCCATTTGCCCTTCTCAACATTTTTTTCTTTCAATAAAGGATAGATTAACACATTGCAAGAGTTCCTGAAATATTGTTTAGTTCTTGATGTAATAGCAGTGCACAGGCCTGGATGTCCCCAGTATAAGTGAAGGTAATACCAGAAACACTAAGGATATCTGATATATGAACCATTTTTGAAGACCAGGTGCATAAAATACTGCTCTTGGCCAAAACCCACTTTGTGAAATGAGGTTACTGATGTATTTTGTTTTATTCATTTTACATTTGATAAGTGGGATAGTCTATCTGGGTTATAAGCCCATTTTTAGCAGAGGCCTGGGGAGAAAAGTTCCAGAAGTACAGTTTACATAGGCAATAATATAAAAGGAACAAATACACTGACCTAAAGCTCATAGTTTCATAGTGTAGTACTAGGCTATCTGCCCTGGGGCATTTGTAAGCCTAGCCATAGTGATGTGGCTTTTGCCACCCCATGAAATGGTACAAAAATGTACAGAATAAATTTAGAATACTGTGCCTCTGTCTAGTAGTGACACAATGAAGGTCCCCTTATATAATAGAATTAGTTTACTATGCCCCTGTCTAGCAGTGACACAGATGTGACCCCTGGGGTAAACTTACGATCTCCCATCCACTCATCAAGATTTCTCTTGAAGAGAGTCAGTGAGGGGCTCTGCCTAATACGAACTGGGATCTTGTTCCAAAGCATGGGAAGCCTCTGGGTTATGAATCTATCCCTCCAGCATGTCCTATTCATACTTGTGCCGAGGTTTAAGTCTTTAGCTCTCGTGGTCCCGATGGATTTGGATTTTTTGAGGTGGATCCATCAGATCCTGATTGGACATGGCCTTGTACGTCAGGCAGAGATCACCTCTGAGCAGGCGGTATGCTACTGAATAGAGTTGAAGTTTCTTTAGTCTGGCAGAATAAGACATATGTTGGAGACCCTTGATCCCCTTGGTGAGGTACTTTTGTGGTCTCTCCAGCTGTTGCAAATGCCGGGTGAGGTACATACCAAATGGGGCATTGTACTCAATCATGGGTCTGATGAGGGAGGAGTATAGGGGTACAATGACATCCTTGGATCTGGATGTGAATCCCTTCATGATGAGGTGTGCAAGGTAGAATGTTTTTCTAACCACTTTGGCAACGTGGGTGTCAAATGAGAGGTCGCTGTCGACTTGAGTCCCTAGGTCTCGGATTACTTTTTCCGTACTCAGTGGGTTGCTGTCTATGTGATAATTTGTGGGTACTTTGTTTTTTCCAAAGGGGATGACTATACATTTTTTGGCATTTAGTTTAAGGCCGTGACTCCGGCACCAGTTGTCCGTTTCTGTGTGGCCTTTTTGTAGGATGTATGTGTCCCCTGGTGTATCGACTATGGCGCCTAGTTTGCAGTCATCTGCGAACTTTGTCAGCCACAACCCTCCCATGTTTGCTTTAACATCTGAGAAATAAATGCCGAACAAGAGGGGTCCCAGGACAGATCCCTGTGGGACACCACTTGTGACTGGCTTTGAGTCTGACATTGCTCCAGCGATTTTAACTTTATGGGTTCTGTCCTTTAGTCAGTTTGCAACCCATCTAGTGACATAAGGGTTTACGTTTAAGCTGTTGAGCTTTATCTATGATGCCTGAGTGGGGTATTGTGTCGAAGGCCTTAGCCATGTCCAGGTAGGCTGTATAGACTGCTTTGCCCTCATCAATGGCTCTAGTGACTGTTTCGAAAAAGTCAACCAGGTTCAAAAGGCAGGATCTGACCTTTACAAAGCCGAACTGGGTGGGGTCAAGTGTCTGTAGGTCCCCTATGTCTCTGTTTATGAGTTCCATAATGATTCTTTCCATAGCTTTGCAGACCAGGCTGGTTAAGCTTATGGGGCGGTAGTTCCCAGGGTCTGTAGAGGTACCCCCTTTGTGGAGTGGGACCACTGTTGCTGTACGCCAGTGTTCAGATACATATCCTGTAGTAAGGCTAATATTAAATAGCATTTTTATGTGCGGGTTTAGCTCCTCTTGGAGTTCACGTAGCACGCAACCCGGGATACCGTCAGGTCCCATTGATGCTGTGTTTTTAGCTTTGTTGAGGGCGGTTCTCACTTGGACATCTGAGATGACAGGGAGATTACATTCAGATGGGATAAGTATTTCTTCTTTTGGGGGTGGGGGAGGGGAGAAATTTGCACTGAACCTCTGTCAGCCAGAATGTTGGCAATATCTGTGGGTTCAGTGTATTTTTTGTTGTTGTGAACTAACTCTGAGCATATCTGAGGGTTTCTGCCCAGGTTTCTAACATAGCTGAAGAAGGCTTTGTGGTTATCTTTAGTGTCCTTAGAGATTTTTCTCTCAAAGTTGGCCTTGGATGTTTTTATGAGAGAACGTAGTTTTCTGCTAATGTTGATCAGAGATGTCTTCCCTTTATGGGATTTTGCTCTGACGTGCAGTAGCTTCCTTTTTTTGTTGTACAATTTGTTAATGGCTGAGGTCCACCAGACAGGACGCTTGCCTTTGGTGGAGAGGGACTTGGATTTATTTGGGATTGCATGAGCCATGCATTCTTGGAGATGTCCATAGAAAGCATTTGTGAAGGATTCGGCATTGTGGGATGTGGTATCCACTGCCTCAGTGGGCTTAAAGGATACCATCTCAGTCTTAAGAAGAGTGAAGTCTGCTTTTGAGAAGTTTTTCACTGTGGTCTTTTGTGCTGGGGGTGGAGGTGGGATATGTATATCCAGGGTGATTAGTTTGTGGTCAGATCTCACTAGTGAGGGGTATACCTCCGGTGTGGAGCATTTTGTCCCCATGTTTGTAATGATCAGGTCTAGTATATTATCTCCCCTAGTGGGAGAGGTGACTAGTTGTTCCAGTGCATTTGAATTTATGAATTCCAGGAACCTTTGGGCTATGGTATTAGGGCTAGAATAATGTACCCAATCTATGTTTGGGTAGTTGAAGTCTCCCAGTATGATGGTATTTTGTGATACATTCATATCCTCCAATGTCTTCAGGAAGGCTGAGTGGGGTTCCTGAGATTGGGAGGGTGGTCTGTAACATGCTACCAGTTGTATAGCAGTTTTGCCTATGGTTAGTTGCACCTGTATGGTCTCTGATGCTTCATGTGTTGCTACTAACCTGGAGGTGTGGGTGTCCTTGATGAATATGGACACTCCCCCTCCCTTTGTGGTTCGGCCCGGGTTTTGGGGCCGAAAAGCATGATACGAGGTATAGCCTGGTAGCGCTGGGTTGCTCTCAGGAGCCTTGAACCAGGTTTCAGTTACTGCACAGATGTCGATGTTCTCCATGCTGAGGAGTGCATCGAGTGCTTGCATCTTGAGATTTAGACTTCTGGCGTTGAGCAGCATTACCCTTATTTTTTTTCCATTTTTGTTATCTAAGGAGGTGGGTTTGTCTTTTGAGCCTTGCCTAAAAAAGGCACTATGGGGGTGGCAAGAGCCTTAGCCAATATCCGGAAGCCCAGTGGTGACAGGTGTAAGCCATCCCTTGTGAAGCAGCGTGGCTTGTCCAACATGTCATCCCAGGCAGACAGACATTGGATCCCCTTAGAATGACACCAGTACTTGAGCCAATTATTAAAGCTGATCATCTTGTCTTTGTATTGTGGCATCATTCTTGGTGAGGGCAAGATGCTGCTCAGGGTCAGGGTCATACCAGCCTGGGCTACATAATCAGAGCGCTCCTCTATGTCTCTTTTCATGTAGTCCAGGGAGGTGCATCTCAGGTCATTCACGCCAGCATGGACAATGACGGAGTCATATTTGTACTTGTTTTGGAGTGACTTGAGTGCGTGTGTTATGTGGTGGATCCTAGCTCCCGATAGGCAGCTCACAGTCAGCCTTTCTTTGTTCAGCCTGGTCAGCGGGACATCAGTGTGTCTGACTATAGAGTCACCTATTACTAGTGTATCAGGCATGGTGTTTGGCGTTAAGGGCTGTGATTGGTTGACACACCAATTTATTGAAGTATGTGTTGCATGTGTTTTGTTTTGAGGTGGTGGATTTTTGGATGTCTGCTTTGGGAGCCTCTGTTGTTTTGGTAAGTTTTTTATTAGAGCCTCTGAGTATGTCTTTGTGTTTTTATGTATTTGGTTTGCAGTTGTGGTAGGTCTATGTGGGACTGGGATTGTTGTGTGTGTGGTCACCATCTCCTCCTGTCTGGTCATGCCAGCCTTGAGTTGAGAGAGTTCAGCCTCCAGTTTGGCTATATAGTTGCATCTCTCACATGTATTTGTTGGGAGGAGGAGAGGGTTGTCTGTGTACATGAGACAATTGTAGCATTGTCTCAAGATACCCAGATTAACTAGCTGAACTGGAGAGGACGCCAATAATCTACCACTCAACATGCTAGAACAGTATAAGGGAGTGCTGTGCCTTTAAGTGAAGTGGATATTCACAGGGGTGGTAGGTAGATGTAGTGCTTTACTCAGTACGAGAGTGCTTACTTAGTAGAGAAGTTTTGAGAACAAGTGCTAGGCTTATAATATAGTGAGTAGTCTGATTATACTAAGAGTAGAGCTTCCTTAAGGAAAAATTTGAAGAGCAGACTTGGCAGAGCCAGAAGAAGTTTAACCGGTGCTGGGCTATGCTCACAACCGCGCAAAAACACCCAGAGGCGGATTTTAAACGGGGAACTACAAAAGAGCTAGAAAAGGTCCAAAACAACCAATTACTACAGCTCTTGTGCTGAGGTCACTTCCTACAGGGACAGGTAGGCTGCTCAAGGCTCCCCACTCCCACTGGTGAGCAAAGAAACTTCCTTCTATCCAAGTAAGGTAATGGACAACACAGGAACTACACCACAGCCCAGAATACAGCAATGCCTGTAAACTGGTCTAAACTAGTCGAGGAGAGGCAGGAAAACAAGGATTATTTTTTTTGTTTTTTTGATAGAAACGCACAGAAAATGCAGAAACAGTGATAAATCAGTTACACAGGCTAGCACACTTTAGTGGGCAGCCTCAACAGTTAAATTAAACAAACTTTCGATCAAATTCGACTAAAAAGTAACTTTAAGTGCAGATTTTAAAATAATGCAGCAAACAGCTAAAAAACAGTTTAAGCTTGATCAGGGTAAGCTACAGAAGCTATTCTAAGTGAAAAAAAGCAAATATACTTAAATCCAGAAAGTAGTCGCTTTTCTGAAGTCTCTGTAGCTAGGACCACTCTGCAGGACCACGAGGAGCTTGTCTGAGCAGTATAGCCAGAAATAAACGCCCAGAGGCGGATTGTAAACAGGGAACTACAAAAGAGCTAGAAATGGTCCAAAACAGCACAATAAACAGAACATGCTGGAGGGACAGGTTGCTTAACCCAGAGACTTCCCATACGCTGGAACAAACTTCCCATTCACCTCAAGCAGAGCACTTCACTGGCCCTCTCTAAGAGAAATCTTGATGAGTGGATGGGCAAAAGGAAGTTTACCCCGGGGATCACTTCAGTGGCCTTGCTTGACAGGGGCACTGGGAACTAACTTTGGGCGGCATGATGCCAGGGAATCTTCTTGGGCTAGGCTTATATAGGCTCCAGGGCTGTTGGCCTAGTACAAACCTATGAATCTATGATATAAAAAATGATGATGGGGTTTGCTGTCTCCCTGAGACCCAGTGATTGCTGAGCTTGATTTTACTAAATCTTGGGGTAAAAGAAGCAAAACCCCATGCAAGGATATTATAGGTTTGCTTCCCACAGGAAAAAAATGTGTTTTGAAAACTGAAGTCAGTATTCATAATTATGTGGTGCTTGCTGAACCAAGGGCTGCACAGAGTATTGGTCATACACTGTAGTAGTTTAAAGTATATATGAATAACCAAATGAAGATACATTAGGTATCATGCTGAGTAACTGTGGGGATTGAACCTCGAGAGCCTCTGCCATAGCATAGCTGCAGCAGTTAGCCTAAGCTGAAGTGCAGTGTAGCAGATTGTGGGAAGTGCCACATAGTGATTAGTTATAGCACACTGTTAGCACTTGAGAAGTGATATCCAATCAGCTTGAACGTTCTTTCCCAACAAAAGGGGGAGGAAAGATGAGTTTAGAAAATTAGGACATGGGGTACATAAGCAACACACAGAAGTGAAGCTTGAGAGTAAGTGGGAGGAAGACTGGACACATCCTTTATAGGAATAAGTCCCCCTATGTATGTGTTTGTGTGTATATATGTACACACACACATACACATGAGCTGCTTCTCAAATAAAAAATATAATCATAATTAATTGCTCTATGAAAATTTTTAATCAAAATAAACTGCATATTAATCAACATTTTTTCCTTCAAGCATATTAGTCTACACTTTGATAAAAACAGAGAGTGAATGAAAGACAAGGCAAAAAAAAAAGACATTGATGTTGTCACTTTATTTTTTCAGCCTATTGTTAAGCAGACTAGTTTATTTACATTAGTTGGTTCAACTGATGCTCTTTTTTTTAATTGACAATTTATTTATTTATTTTACATTTGTTAACCGGGTTAGTCTGTCTGAGCTTTTGGCTCATTTTCAGCAGAGACCCAGGCAGAAAAGCTTCTCAGGGAAAACAATTTTAAATTTTAGAAACAAAGTATTAACAATCAGCTTTAGGCTCTTTTCAGCCGAGACCTAAGGAAAAAAGCTCCTCGGGGAATACAATTTTAAAAACAAACTATTAATCAGCAGAAGAATATGAGATGCGTTACAATTTAATTGTAACTGCTTTGTGCAAAATAAATTAATAGGAAAAGATTTTGAAACCAGTTACATCTCCCTTAAAATGAGCAGTACCTAGTTGTTTTGGCGTTTAGAAAAAAAAGGAATATTCAAATAGCTATTTGAAGATATAAGGGAAATAGAGTAGAGGTGACTTTTAGACAGACTAGATAAAGTAGGTTATTTTGGAGCTGAATGAATCAAGTTTGGTTAGAGAGGTGGTGGAAGAGGTAGGAGTACAAGGTTAGAGATACATTTAGGGTGAGGTGGTGAAATTGGTGGAAGGATAGTGGTTTTAGGGTGGATGGCTACAGTGGCAAGACCATTTTTTTAGGTATTTTCTTATGGCTAATTTGAAACTTTTGCTATGGTGAAGGGACTTTATTTCCAAAGGGAGTTGGTTCCAGGATGTAGCTGGCTTATAGAGAAGACATCCTATTTTGGTTTTCAGTTTGTAGATGTGTAATAATTCTTGATCTGAGCTGTGTAGAGTCCTAGCAGTGGAATATTTAATTATGATGGAGGAGAAGCTGGGGCAGAAGGAGGGTAGATAGAGGATGGAGTAAATGATTTGTAGTTGATATAGTTGGAGCAGATGAGGGAATTCTAGCCAGTCTAGTTGCTGGAGTGCTAAGCAGTGGTGTGACTTGTAGGTTTGGCTTGCTGCAAATCTGGCAGCCTTGTTGTAGGTAGTTTCAAGTTTGGAAATGAGTGTAGTTTAGGTTTGTGAATATGTGACAGCTGTATAGGAGTGTTGGAAGTAGTAAAGCATGAGCGAGAGTTTTTCGGGCAATGTTGGTTAAGTATTTCTTGTTGTGGAAAAGGTGTCCAAGTTTCTGATGAGTTTTTTTTAATAGAGTTAGTAATATGTAGATCAAACTTAAGCTGATCATCAATTGTGGCACATAGCAATTTAGTACTAGGTTCAGCTGAGATGATGGTGTTGCTAGATAAAATGGTAAATTTACTTTTGAGTATGGTGAGGTTTTTGGGGAGGAAGAGTAGGAGCTTGGTTTTCTTTGGATTAAATATTAGTTTATCACTAAGCCAAGTCTCAATGGTGTGGAAGGATGCCTGGGTAGTTGAGTGAAAGTCAGTTGGGTTGTCAGAAATGGTTATAACTGTAGAGTCATCAGCATATTGCAGGAGAGATGACTGGGGATAAGAGGAGTAGAGTAAGTTGGTGAAAATATTAGAGAGTAGTGGTCCGAGAATGGACCCCTGAGGGACATCTATTTGTACAGTGGGGGGGGGGGGATAGTGCACAGAGCCATTTAACTGATTGCTGGTGGGTAGAGAGATAGCTGGAGAACCAAGAGATAGTAGGGGGAGAGAAATTTAAGTTAGTGAGTTTGTCGAGGAGGAGAGGGACTGAGTAATTGTCCTTGTAGAGCTTCCACCAGTGCGATGGAATGGAGTCAACCTCAATTTGATTTTCAAGTCTCTATCGCTCAACAGCTGCTTTCTCTGAGAGGGACAGAGGCATCAGTGGCTCATCTTCATGCATTTGCATTCTCTTTCTGGCTGGTTGTTGTTCTGTTTGATGATTACCATGCTGATCAGAATTTTCCAGAAGAACTTCCAGGTTCCAGCACTTGCCAAATGTTGTGTTTTTTGTCCTTTCACAAGCATTTAAGATTTTTGAAATGTGGGACCAGTGCAGCCACAGTTCCTAACTATGAAATGCTGAAGTTCAGTTTGGATTGTCCTAGATCCATCAAAAATGCTTCTTTGAAAAGTATGATGCTAGCAAGGTCATCATATACTACCGTTAAGTCTTCAAGGTGGCTGAGGGGTGGAAGTATCATTGACCAGGAAGCATAATGCTCTCTGCCCAATAATTCTGTAGTGTAGCGACCGGGATTGAGAACCTTTTTTACTAGACACAGTTTCTCCCACTCTGTCTCTATTGGTAGAGTGAGCCTGTGTTTGTGGCCTGGCTGCGCTAGAGTTTTCAGCAGAGCTTCTTTGTTGTTTAGAAGTCGTTTGATCATCTGAACATATGAATTCTAACATGTGGGAACATCCTGAATTAACTTCTGTCGCTGGTACAGTAGCACCTGCTGCATTGTCAACTCAGCACTGTTCTCAGGACTGTGTTTAAAGTGTCCCACAACTCTTAGCTATGAGGCCTTCAATTAAACTCTGCTACTGCTTTATTTATAGACAGCTGAAGGCTGTGTGCTGCACACAGCATATTCTGAAATGGCAGTCTTCCTAGAGCAGGTGTCACATTACGTGCAATGTCCGTGCCAAAAGTAGTCACTTTTTCATAAATTCACCATGATTTCGCTACTGATGAATAGTGTCATTTCATTTGAACCAACTTCCATTTATTGCTCATGAAAGGAAGACCGGAAACAACATGAGAAGTGATGAAGTGAAGTTGACCCAGTGCTGCTTACTTAACGTGTGAATTAAATAATGCATGTAGGAATTGTTAAAAATTTTAATCACTGATATTTTTTCCATGTTAATCAATCACATTAACAGTGATTAATCATCAGCTGTAATATCCATGTTAATCAATCACGTTAACAGCGATTATCAGCTCTTATATCCATGTTAATCAATCACGTTAACCGTGATTAATCAGCCCTGATATATATATATATATATATATATATCTATGTGTGTGTGTGTGTAAATATATATATATATATATATATATCAAGAGAGAGAAGGGAAGAAAGATGGGGAATGCTAGTGACGTAGGCAAAAAGTATCATAAAACAGTATTCGCAAATAATTGGTTAATGTTGCCACAGTAGGTGGAGGAGATGGCTGTTGGATAGAGATAAACATAGTGCAGACAAATGATGATGGGGAGGATTCAACAACATACAAGAGATGAATTGGGTTACAGTAGGGAGAAGTTATGTTTAGTTGAGGCGAGAGTGGGGTAAAGCAGCCACTGACTGGCCCAGAGGGACAGTAGTACAACCCAGGGAAGGTGCCACAAGTAAAGATGCCCCACAAATTGTTCAGTATGCATGGGACATTTAGTTTGTATGAGCATGTGTATGCTTTACTATCGTATTCTCGGACCGACATTGTGTGAGTGTTCAGATTTCCAAACCATAATATTGGAAATCACAAGAATGAACCAAATAAATGTAGAAGGAAGTATTTTGGTAAAGTCGATATCTCAGAAATGTCAACTTTACCGAAAATACTACACTTTTGGTCAAAAGTAACACAGCATTTTTGCAGGGGGGCAGGACCCCTGCACCCTTCTATGTAGGGGGCTGCCCTCCTGCTACTTAGATATACAAACTCCGACATCACACTATAATGATGGAAAGGGTACATTTTCCGATCTGCACTATGGTGCAATCTGCATGAAAATGTACAAAGTCACAACAGCGAATGCTGTATTGCATTCACTGTTGTACAGTTCTACATTTCTGCATTCGTTCTTCTGATTTTACCAAATGGGTCTATTCGGACTACTGTGAATTGCACAGAGTCCAATTGCCCATTTGATAGTAAACCCATGTGTACATATTATACACCCCCCACCATGCAAACACACTACAAGTCAGTATATAATGAACTAGCCTTGCTGTGCTGATAATCTCTCTTTCAGTAGTCAACACAATCAGACTGTTCTGCTTGTTCTGAAAGAGAGACACATTCATAAGCAATCAAACACAGGTGTGATGAGATATACACAAAGCAGCAAAGTTAGTCATTACTCTGGACAGAGGAATCTTACCAGAAGGATGGGCACAGGTGTTGGGTGTGCCCAGCCCTTATGTATGTTAGAGGAGGTGGTGCACTAATTTAGTAGCTGTACGGAATGTGCATGCAGCAACAATGCACCTACAGGATATGGGTAGGCCAAACATCACTGCATACGTTTGTCATAGGTATGTCAGGTATTCGGGCACAACAGAATAAGAACAGATGTGTGCACTTGTTCTGCATCAGGAGTTTTATGACCACCATTTACATGTACAACACAGGGCCTCACATACTGTAGGTGTAGTCAGATTCACTTTATTCTGTTTTGTACTACATATTCGTAGGCCAGGCCTCTGCTATGATGAAATATGTTCAGGATTGGTCAGTACAACAAGCTGCTGTCAGCAGATATGCAGGGTCTGAAGATTATGTCAAGACATAGATCAAGTTACAGTCAGATGACACCACAGGCACGGTCTATTTTTGTCCATGGTCATTGTCCTCATGTGGCACATACTGAAGATACAGTCTCACTTGCACTTGAGCTATACAGTCTGAGCACTCACCATGTGTGCCAGCGGGTTCAGTCAGGGATTCTCAACTGTGACCGACTGTACCATCACTGCTCCCCCTCTGGCAGCAGCAACAGAGGAATGTACTACCTCTGATGTAGGCATGCCCTCCATATGGTAACCTAGCAGGGTGTCATGGCTAGTCACAATGGCTAAACTGTAGATGGCACTAAGGCTTAAGCCGTGTATGTACCGAGTTGTTATCTGTGCATAGCCTGTCTACCCATGGTGCTAACATTAAGGTCAGTATGTAGACAAGTATCTTTAAGAATGTCCTCCATCTCTGCCAATACCATGGTGAGACCGTGGATTTCAGACTTGATGCTGTGCTAAGTGTTCTGAATGCTGTGCTGTCACACATCTTTGGGATATTCATCTCCATGTGGAGGCTATCAAGTGGCACTGTTACCGTCTTATCCAGCAGTGTTGTCCATGGTTGGGACAGATGTGTCCATGGAGCAGTCACATTGGTAGGCCATAGCAAGGTGGAAAGTCTGCACCAGTGAATGCAGGAGCATCATCCTTCATCACCACATGTTGTGGGTGATCACAGCAGTTAGTCTCCTGAGACATGATGTCTTGTCAGCAGAAACTTTACCGATCACGTTTCTGAGTAGCACAACATCCCTGCCAAGTCAACACAGTAGTGCCTGATCATTGTCATGCATTACACCCCCCCATTTAAAGGAAGGAGTTTTGTATGACACAGACAGCACTTACAATGTGACTCCTGTCTCCATCTCTGGTAACATGCTTTCCCACCCAATTTGTGCTGATAGCCACATGTCAGTGTGACCTTTGCCACCTGTGCAAAATGACTGGGACTCGCTACATACTCCTCCTGCATGGTGTATTTGGGGATGTCTGATCCACACTCTGATGTAACCATGTGCTGTGATGCATACATGCACCATGTTTGTTCAGTGTGATACTGTGTTGTCAATGTGCTGTCATGGACAAGTTCAAATGCACTGTATCCTGTCTGTCTGCCTTCACTGCTATATACTGTGCCTTTTGCTCTCTGGGATGTTGTTTAGCTGCTGATCCCTGTCTCTCAGCCTCACTCCTATTACTGGATGGTGTCCATATGGTGGCTGCAAGAGATGCTGCTGTAGTAGTTGTGGAGGTTGCAGAGATGGTTGGCTTGCCTACATGCTTCTTGTTAATCATATTATGTAGCATTCTGCCAACAGCTTGTGACCTGTCGCAGGCATTGAATACAATATTCCCCAGTACATATTTAGGCAGAGGTACTGGTCATTCAGCAAAAAATGATCTCTGAAATGTACATAGGTGATGGTGTACTGCTGTTCTTTGTCATGAGATATCATCAACCAGGGCTGCAATTGGGTATCTGGTATTACTTGAAAAACAGGAGCATATTGGGTGGGGTGAGGTGGGGTGTGAGACAATGAACACTACTTCTGGCAGTATGCATGTCCACTTACCACAGTGCATGATTGTACCGAAGAGATGGTCCATTGGAATTTCACCGTGCAGAAAACAGTGATGCAGCTGAGTTTTATCCCAGGTTTGTGAATCATGGGCATTGCAAGGGTGCACTACAGAACTTTCATTATCATCCCCTGTGCACTGCACACTACCTAGCCATTCACTGCAGAGCATTATTATCCCCTGCGCACTGCACACTTCCTAGTCATTGATAAAATAGTATCCCTTGCTATTAGCATACTACCATTAATGGACACCAGGTGGGGCCTTTGCTGCAATCTATAACCCCCTGTCCGTTATGGAGGAGGGTCTATCACATGGTGCATCAGGAAATGGGTATATTTATCCTCATGTACTAGCAGTGAATCGCGAAGCATACTGAGTGTTGTACATTTCGATCGTAGTGATAGTCTGTGCCCCCCGTTTGTCTGAATGGTCACTGTATAGGAACTTCACTTACTCCACCACCTGATTAGTTTGCACTACATGTTATCCATTCCCTGTATGATACAGTCAGTCAGTTAGCTGGTGGTAGGTGAGATGCTACCAGTAACATTTTTGAGCATGATACCTGCCCACACAGGAGACAATGATACTTAATAAGTGTTGCTGCAGGAAGATAACCATTCTGAGCCTCTCTGATTCTTGAAACTCAGCAAATTTTTGTGTTAGTTTTTTATTTAAAGTGCAGCTTTCCTGTTTGTCCTCCATGCCTGAATTATGGCCCAATTCTGGAGGGACACATTTGCATCTTGTCATGCACTCATTAAACTGTACATCTTCATTTGCTTGTTATATTTTATTTTGTACATATCTATTCTTATATTTTTCCTCACTGTTCTGTAGCACCAGCTGGTACTATGAGTTGCCACATGCTTAAGCAAGGCCGATTGATATATAATGGCACACTGCATAATAACGCACACTATAATGTACACTTGTCTGTGAATCACAGCCTGAGTTAGTTATATTTTCTGCAGCTAACACGGATTTTGATAGAAAAATGTTTTCAATCTTCTGCCATGAATCTGTGTACATAATTGTATTTTGGCTTGAAGTAGAAAAAGCCCAGTTTACAAAAGAATACAGAACATTTTTTAAGGCTTGGTTATGCTACTGCATCACTTATTTAATTGCTTTAGCACTGGATGTCTGTGCTCTCTCTAGTCATGTTACCCATGTCAGCATTTTGAGATGCAGTACAACAAAATTTAATTCATACTTGAAGTGACAAAATAGCTCTTACACATTAAATAAGCTCACTCAACCCCTGATTCTAGCTTTTCAACATTAAGTTCAGAATAAAAGTAGAATGTGAGATTCACAGCATGATAAGCATTGCATAGGGTAAACATTGGGATAATTCACAGAGAAAGCCACAAAATAATTCATAAACGTGAGAGTGCCAGGATTAGATCCTACTGACGTGTCACTGAGCCAGGTTTGGGTATGTATCTGATTGTGTAGGCATACGAGTTGTAGTGCATGAATAATGCCATTTATGACTGACACTGTAAAGACCAAGGCTCTCACTTAATATGGCATTCCAGTGCAGTAGCAGCCATCTCTGAGAAGGTATTATGTTCCTTACTAATGCATAGGAAGGTTGTTAATCTGCACTTCTAGTGTCTATGAGTATCCCAAAAAGCACACAGCTGTGTACATACACCTGGTCACAGACTTTGCTTAAAAACACAACATAAGCATAAACAGTATATCTGTACTGTACTCTACATGCATTGAGCTAGCCTGATTATTACAATTAATTAGTACAGTGACATTGTACACAGTGAGACAATAAAATATGAATGAATAAAAATTATCTGCTTACAAGGTCAGAATGGCGAATACACTGTACACATACCGCTCAACTGTACAGATTTTTGTAGAATGTCCAGATTTTTGCCTCATATTTTTGGTCTGTTTCTCATAAGATTGTGGTGTTCTGGCAAATCATTGGCAGATATTTAGGGGGTGAAATCAGGAAGTATTGGCAGACATTTGAGATGGAGACTTTCTACTTTTCAGAAAATGCAAGCTGATGCAAAACCTGTTATTCTATCAACTTTTTAAGTTTGTAAGAGCAATAATTAAAAATTGTCCCCATTTTTGAGCTTTTGTCCCCCCATTATTTATGGCTTTGTCCAGATTTCTTGTTCTAAGAAGTTGAGAGGTATAACTGTACAGCCCATTCCTATGTACTTGTTTATCTGTAGTGGTAAATCACTTGCTTCAAAAATTATCAACCATGGACATCCTGAGCTATTCACACAAACACTCCCCCCCACTCACACACACACACACACACACACACACACACACACACACACACACACACACACTGGTGACTGTTTGTATTAATTCTGGTTTTATCAAAACCTCCGATATCCTGTACACTCACAATACCCATTTGTGCATGTTGCACTGCTGAGCACCCTATACCCAAGTGGTGGTGTACTGTTTCACTGGAGGCAATGATGGGTGTATCACACGGCAAACTGTGTGCACCTGTTTTAGTGTAAAATGTAACCCCTGTATTACTAAGTAGGGAGCAGAAGCTACTCCTGCTACATATTCTGCATCTATTTGTCCAAACTGGACAGTGCCCAAAATGTCATTGACAAGCATAGCACATAATAGCTGCAGCCTGTGTTTCCTTATCACTAGTAGAAGTGTATATGAAGCAACCATAGTGCAAATGAAATGCACTGTATACAATCTGGTTGACTCAGTGCATGTGCAGTCATCTTTCTGTCTCCTGAGCCCAGCTTTTCTTGATCCCCTTAAACACACCTATGTGGATACAAACACAGTAGTGCAAATTTGTTTATACGTGTTTGTACTTCCCTGTGATGACTACATGAACACCCTCCCCACCCGATGTTTAGAATGGAGCACCCACCTTTGATATCTAGATTTGAACCTTCTCCTATGATTCTTGGATTTTAATAGCCCACTATAGTGTGAAGATCACATCATCCCACATTACTTAGATTTCAAACATGTCCCTCCTTTAGGTACCCTGATTGCATTGTTTATTTATTCTGCATACAAAAGCTACCATGTTGTATGCAATTCAACCCTCAGGTGGTGATCTGTATGTGACAGTGGTTGTCTCTGTGCTTAGAAAGCTATATCCAAAATGGCCAGAGGTCAGACACTGTCATGAGCATGATTTGTTTCAGGAATCGTATGCATGACATCAATGTGTTCCAGATAGGATCACACTGCATCTTGTAAGCACAGAGAACTACTTCTCTGAATTCCCCCAGAGATTTCACTGTTAAACACCATGCCCACTGAGTTTGCCCATCCATCTCTTAGATTAACTGCCACTCTCAGCTACCAAAAATGTTGTGCTCTTTTTGAGAACTTAGCGTTGTCACCTCACAGTAAGACGCTGTCCGGTTCGATTCTCAGCTAGAGCATCTTCTGCGTGGAGACATGCGTGAATGGGCGTACCTTTGTTGAAGGTTGTGTGTCAGGGCTGGCAACTCGGCACGTAAAAATCAACTACCAATCATTAGCGGACCGGAGTTCCGCTGTGGCGACCCCTAACCGGGAAAAGCCGAAAGACACAGTAGTTTTTATTTTCTAAACAAAAATTTGTAATTATTGGTTTCATGGAAAATATCATTTATTATTTCCATCGCTTCAACTTAAAAAAAACACAATGCTCAGAATTTCTAACCTGAGAAACGATAAACTTGTTGCTAATAGTAATTGGATGTCTTTATGTACTAGCACTGAATTTCTTCAAATGACTATATTCTTTTGCCAGTGTTATTTACCGTGAGTGGTGTTTACTGAGCTTACTCTCTTGCACACACACTGGATGTGTTTCTTGCCATGAAACACTACAATACACAACAGCATTATTTCATCTGCCCAAATAGTGGTTTTCCTCATCATAGCATGCCCGGCAATCTGTTACCAAAGGTGACATTGTAGTATCAATCACGGTGCCCTGCTTAGACAAAACTGAAAGGCTTCATCTCTACCTGGAAGACAAATAATTGTTTCCGTCTGCTCTTAAATGAATGTATTTAGAGCAATACCTTCTGCATAAACATGAGTTACCTGTGTTCTAGAATTATATAGTTTATATAATTTAAGTACTCAAGATTTCTGCTTCTGCATGGCAGGCATATCCTCACATGCCTAGTTCTAGTGAGCAGGCAGGGAAATTTTCATCCTCTAATGAGTTCTTCTCCGTTAGCGACTCCAGGATTTGCTGTCTGGCTGATAAGAATAATGATGCTCCATCTGCAAAACAAAAGCAGTTGTTTTTCTTTGATTCATGGCCAATATTTTCTGATCCATGTAAATCAAATCCAGTCATTCTCTCAGAAACATGCTGTCACGGTCAATTATGTTGCTTTTGTTCTGCTCACAAAATTATCATAGCTATCACCTCTGACTATTGATCTTGTATGTATCAGAGTGTTTGCCTCTCTTTCTCTCTCCCTGTCTCAGTCAACTAATCTAATTGTGCCTTACTAGAGCTATTCATTTCTATTTGAACTCACACTGCTTGCTGAATACAGCACCTTTGGCTGGAGGAAATCCTGAATGTTTCTCTGTTTGAAAGCTATTCCAATGTACTAATGTATAATTGGAGTGCTGTCAGAATAGATGACAAGTAACAGAGGCAAACAGTGCGGTCCCGCAATGGCAGGCATCAGAAGGCTTTGTTATAAAGACAGTTGCTGCAATTTATACACCCCCACCCCACCTGAGATGCTGTGACAGAAGTCTTTGACTTAATGCTCTGCAGGATAAGGCAATGAACTGCCTCCTGCTATGATTCTTAGTGAATAAATCTTGTAAATACATATATAGATAAATATATATATATGCACAAATACACACATGCAGACATGCACACAAATACATGTATACATACCTCTCAAGTGTCTAGATTTTCACCTCATATTTTTGGTACTTCATAAAATTTGTGGATCTCTGGCAAGCCACTGTGGATTGAAGTCACTAAATAATGACGCACATTTCAGTTATCCTAACAATTTTCTAAGTGTGTAAGAGCAATATTTAAAATGTGCCCGTATTTTTGTGCCTTTGTCCAGACTTCTTGTGCTAAGACGTTAAGTATGCATGTATAGACAGATAAACATACACACACACACACTTTTAAACGAGAGATACCTTTGGGCTTTGTTCCTTAGCTGTGACATGTTTGATTTTAGTGGCTTCGCAATGGTTTAGGCAGGTCTACAGAATGCATCAGTTTGTGATTTATATACAGAAGAAAGTTAAACATCTTCCTGATTAAGTCAGTTTCAGTCATCTATAAACTGTCACTGAAAGAATATCCTTCATCATGTTGCTTATATCATCTGTTTTCTCCACTTCATGTCAGCGTTGGAATATGATCTCATTTTATATGAAGATGCATTCACATCTGTTATGTCTCAATTCAAGCAGTAAAACAACCCAGAAAAAGATGCATCTTCATTAAAAAACGCTGAGAAATGCAGTTTAAAAGTTTTTTTTTTTTACAAAATTATAAAGCACAATAGTGATATCAATTAAGAAAATATAGATCTTAAAAAGATAGGTTGATTCCTGTATAATAAGTAAAATTCATGCACTGTATAAATAGAACACAAGATATCCTTACTCATAAATATGCAGCTTGTAACTTTTGAGAAGGTTATAGCTATGTACTTGCCTGCTCTACTTTTTAAATATTCTGTTCTGCTTGATGCAATCGAGTCTATGGAAAATTTTCAAAAAGAATGATAAGGTAACCATGCTGTGATAAATAGTGCAATTGGAATCGAACAATATAGCCCACTGGGAATTTTGTATACATAAGTGCTGACACAGTTTGGACTACCAAGGAGAGTGCTGTACAATGAACCTCTGTGCATTCATGAATAGAGCATTCACCATGCAGTTGAATAGACTGCACTATGGTAGATCACATGACCTGTGCCCATCAGCATGCATGTGACATGTTCGTCATGATGTTTGTTCAAGTCGAGGTGTGAAAATGAGAGCCTAGTTATGATTTCTCACTTCCATGGGGTGTACATCGGCAATCAACATCATAGCTCAGTGTCCATGTTTGCAAGCTCAGTGCAGTTGGTATGTAGCACAGGCAAGGGCAGTAGTTGAACTTCCATACCCCACAGGTGAGCATACCTTGCCAGAGCATGCACATGATAGGTAGCTGGATAGACCAATGCCATGGCTGCTACTATGCTGTAAATGTATAGCCGTGAAACCCAGCTACAAATGTGCTCACACCTTAATTGGGCATAGTACATGTACACAAGACAAATAGGGCCTCCTAGGTTCTAGAATGTTTATATGATAGTGGTTCTGTCCTCTGTTGTCTGTCAGGCCTACATGGGATCCTCAGCATGCATCACTCACATCTAGGAATTGTTAGAGGATTCACAGAGACAAGGCCTGCAAAACTCCTATCATGTCCATTATTGGATGCTAGAAGGTCTTTTTTAGCAAGAGTGGTTAATGCCCCACAAATCTGTGTCCAGTGGTATTGGCATTCCACATATCCCTTTTGATCCTATACAAGGATAGCACTAGTTAACCAGTTACTATGATAACTGTCAACGTGGTAGTGGTCACCAATGTTCTGGTTATGGAGGTGATGGCTTGTCAGCTTCTGACAGATGCTTCCCTGATGCAGAAGGTTACAGCAGCACACAACATTGTGGATGCTAGTTGTCAAAGTGCTTTACCAGTACCTGAAGTAGACAATACTCATAGCAGAATTTTGCAAGTGCTAATTACTCACCAACAGAAAAGCTGACTGGAAAGGGTCACGATGCAATTTTTCTATGTTTTTGAGTAGCACTGCCATGTTTGCTGCTGTCATTTGCATACACTAACTCCAATGGCGGCTGTTGACTTCAAATTAAAGGGGGGCTGCAGGAGACAGCTGAATGGGTGGGGTCAATGGGAAGGGGTGTGACCAACCAGAAAGGGATGGAGCTATGCTCAAAACCACAACTGGAACTTTAACTACGCTGTCCTGGGTGTCAAACCATCATTACGAAAGTCCAGTCAAGACAAAATGAAGTGTAGAAGAAAAAAATATTTCAATGCATTGGCTACATGACAAACTATATGGAGGAAACACAAAGGTTGTGATGCATGCAAAAATAAATTACTTTTTAAATACATTACTGGAATGCCAGTCAAAATCAAGTATAAAAAAACAATCAGCACTCAACTCAAACCACTTCTCCTTGCACTGCAGTTTTGATTATAATTTATATTCAGCTTTATAAAATTACCAAGTAACATGCTTACCCCCACTTGTAAAAATGTTTCTTATCCAAAAAAGACCTGCTGCCTGACAACAACTATCTACTTGTTTCATGGGGAATACATGATCAATGTAAAAAATGAACAGCAAATAAGAAACAAGCTCAAGATAAACTGCTTAAAGGATTCCTGCACAAGTTATGGACCATACATGATAGATTGGCATTCTGTTAAGTTTACTGGTAAAGCCTGCAAACATGACTGCAAGTCTTTAACAAATGTAATGAGCTTCTGAAAATACTGTAATCCTGTCCTTTATTACAAATACTGTCATATGCATTTCAATACCTAAAGCTTATACGTTATCTAGTTATGTAAATATTCTCAGCATGGCAACAACAAAAAGGCTTTCAATGTTGGAAATTTTTTAACAGTATGCTTATTAAAGCTTACTTGCATCTTACAATCTCCGACAAGCTTACCTGATGGTCATTAAAGTATTGCTACTTAAACACAGTGCAAGAGGGCACTGCGACAGCATGCATTTTCTGAATAATAAGAAGCATAAATCAACAGTATAAAAATATAAAAGAAAACCAGAACATTCTGCAAAATGAATGAAAAGCCACGGTTGTACTTGTGGTCTGCCTTGGATGGGGGAATACTCTGCACACTTACACTGCATAACTGCTCCTTGCCTTGCTTGGACACATCCAGAGCCACTACAGTGGGGAGTGGGGTGCAACAAGTATGTCATAATTTGAAATGTCTCTGGCTGATAGTGATGGCTCTGACACTCATACCTCACAACCTCAGAGCAAGAAATCTGGACAAAGCCATACATAGAAGTGGGACACAGGCCCAAAAATAAGGGCAATTTTTAAATATTGCTCTTATAAACTTAGAAAGTAGTAGGTCTTGCATTAGTATGAATTTTCTGAAGGATATGAAATCTGAAACTCAAATGTCTGCCATTATTTTCTAAGTTCAATCTTTAATGATTTGCCACTAATTTGCCAGAAAACCACAATTTTATGAAAAACAGACCAAAAATGTGATGCAAAAATATAAAATTGCCACACAATAGAGCTGGGAACCTGTCAAAGAAGGGACACCTTTTTAATATTAGTACTGTTAACTTGAACAGCTGCCAAAATAAGAGCATCTACTTACATTTCTGAAATAAAAGTAATCTATAATTCTGATCATTACAGCTATTTATAATTGTAAACCCTCCATGTATTCTTCCAAAATTGCCATTTTGCAGAGGGATTATTAGGGGGAGAGCAAAAGTTTGAGCCAAAATTGGAGACAGTTTAGAGGTTTGGATATTCCTAATTCTATAAAGCGGTTTATTTGCCTGTACCTCTCAACCTCTTAATGCGGGAAATCTGGACAAGGCCAAATATATTGGGGGAACATACAAACAGTACTAAAAACTGCTCTTCTATAAACTTAAGACAGTTAATAGAATAACACAGGTCTTGCTATAGTATGCATTTTTCTGAAGGTTATGACGACTGAAACTCAATGTCTGTCATTATTTAGTGACTTCATTCCTAAATGATTTGCCAGAAAACCACAAATTTTATGAGGAACAAACCAAAAATAAGAAAAAAAAAAAATCTATCCATTCTGCAAAATTCTGGACAGTTGCGAGGTACAGTTCAGTTGGGGCCATCTTTCAGTTTACTGCCCTTCCCCCTCACAAAATCATGGTTGAATGGAGCCTCCCCCCTACAGCCATTCCAATGAACCATTACTTCACCCCATTGACCATAAACACTGTAATGTGCATACTGCTTTACTTCTGCGATGATTTGGATTTCATTTGAAAGTTTTATTTTGCATTTTACAGCACAAACTTTAATAAATATCTGCTAAACAAAGCAACGCAGTCTCACAATGAAAATAGACTTGGCATTAAAACTTCTCTGCCCTTGAAACTCACATACATTGAAACAGCATTGAAACCCACATTCAAAGAAAATACATTTTGCCAGTGGCAGATAAAGATTAACTTTGGGCTGTTTTCAAATCATAGGCCCCTTGAACACGAAACATACACTTGGTCTTTGATACACCTTCCTGATTGTATTAAATTATATTTTTTGTATTAAATTATATTCTTTGTACAATACAGTACATTTGTTAAAGGGTGTTTTAAATTTATTGTTTTTAACATTTTTCCAGTAAACAATGAAACAAAATGCATGCACCATTAATGACAAAACTGCCCAATTCAGAACATTTCCATCATAAAAAAGTCTGCTCAAACTTCTACAGTCCACCAGTATCAGTAAATATGCACAATCTCTGAAGAAGTAAAAGTCATCTAAATAATACCACATTAAAGAAATCTGTAACTAATGAAGATGTTGCTGCTAACAAACAACTTTATATGTCACGGTTTCATCTACAAATAAAGTGCCTGTTGCCCTTGAGGAATAAATTGCCTATGTTGTATTAAAAAAATGATAAGCTAGGAGTATCGCAATAGGGAATGGATGGCAAACTGATAGGTTCATAGTTACTAGGTATCTTCACCAAAAAGGACTGCAGCATCCACCCCATTTACAACACAGTACAGTATCAGCAATGCATCTACCTACTGTGGGAGTAGAACCCACAGCCTTCTGCATCAAAAGCAAGTAAACTACCTGTTGTGCTATTAACAATGCAAGCAGACTCAGCATAAGCAGCACTAAACTTTTGTTCCCCTGCAGCTCTCAGCTCCTTGTAAAATCTACTCGACACTTAGCTGTATCTTTTAACTTTGCAGCACAAGAAATCTGGAAAAAGCCAACATTTATGGGGGGGGGGGCAAAAGCCCAAAAACCAGGGACACATTTTAAACAATGCTTGTATAATGTTGGAAAGTTGCTAGAATAAAATGCTGTGTTACCAACATACATTTCACTGCCAAGTCTTGAACCCAGAGAACCCTGTGCAAAACAGTCAGAGCAACATACCACTATGACGAATCATCTGTTTTGTGAAAGCGAGGAAGACTGAAACTTAAATGGCTACCATTTAGTGAATTCAGTTCTCACCATAGCTGTCAACCTTTTAGCACAAAACACCTGAGCAAAGCCAATAGGGAAATACAGCCCCCAAACATATTCAGTGAATTCATTTCTCACCAAAGCACAAAAAACCTGGAAGAAGCCAATAATCAGTGGGGGAATACAGTCCCAAAAATAGGGACACATTTCAAATATCCATGTTATAAACTTAGAAAATTGCTAGAATAAAAGGTTTTGTGTTACCATGTACTTTCTGAAGAATATGAAGTCAGAAATTCAAATGCCTGTTATTTTTATTTAACATTTGTTAACCAGGAAAGTCTGACTTGGAACAAAAGCCAATTTTCAGCAGAGCAGGGGAAACACTCCAGACACATGTTCTTTGTAAGATGGGAGGACATGCAGACTCCACACCGAAGGCACCCCAGCCAAGAATCAAACCAGAGAGCCTGTAGCTGTCAGGCAACAATGCTACCAGTGCAACACAGCACTACCAGACCTCCCAACCATTCCGAATTACTCTGTTTTTACAGAGTTTTGGGGTCCAAATGAAGGGGTGCCATGATTCCAGAGTGGCACCCCTTCAGTTCCGATTATTTTTGCCATTTTTAAAATTTTCGCTCTGTCGGAGCTAACGTCATCACGTGCACAATGACGTCAGCTCCGTCAGGCTACCAGCCAGTTGGAATTGAGCTCAAGGAGCTCACATCATCATTTCCGGCTGGCGGCCAGGAAGCTGAAACGGGCAGGTGGGAATGGAGATTGCGTGCCGGGCGGGGGAATAGGAAGCTGAAGGAATGGAGAACAGCAGAGGAGCCAGGAAGCTGAAGGAATGGAGAACCGGGAACTACGCACTACTCAGGGCAGCAGAGTTTGTGAGGCGAGGCTGGTGGCCAGGAAGCTGAAGGAATGGAGAACAGCGGAAGCATGGAGAACCGGGAACTACACAGGGCAGCAGAGTTTGCGAGCAGACCAGGGATTAATGGCAGGAGAGTTTGCGAGCAACGACAGAGGTAAGGAGTTTGGTGTGTGATTAATGGCAGGAGAGTTTGCGAGCAATGACAGAGGTAAGGAGTTTGGTGTGTGATTAATGGCAGGAGAGTTTGCGAGCAACGACAGAGGTAAGGTGTGTGTGTGTGTGTGTGTGTGTGTGTGTGTGTGTGTGTGTGTGTGTGTACTTGGTTGCTGATAAGTGCAGAACTAGTGAAAACAAAAGAAGAAAAGAAGGTCCATTCACCTGCAGGGAGTAAGTCTGGAAACCATTCCCTGGTGTATAATTAGTTGATCACTTACTATTTATTTTACTTGTTTACTGTTTTGCTATTCAGTGAAATATATCTTTATTTTACTTCAGATATTTTGTTCCTTGTTTTTTGCATTCATTGACATTTCTGAAATCATAGAAAACTGATTTTGGGGAACAGATGACATCAGGAATACCATGTCATGCCTGAGCTGGATTTTTCCTTGCATCTGCTGTGTTCTGATGTCCAGTTTTAAGGATAGGGAAGCAGTATTTTCTCCTAGGAGTGATACTGACTATATGTCAAACTGCTTGCAATTACTGTTTAAGACCAGCGTGGCATTTGTAGGGGTCCCGTTCCGTGAGCTGTTTGGCACCCTTCCAGCCTGCTCATGTTGCAGTTAGTGCCGTCACTAGTGTACATTCCTGGACAGTATCCGGCATGTCCTGTAACCTGCTTCCTTCAGCTGAGGAAGAAACCTTTGCTGTAGTAGAAAGGACTGTCTATAAAAGGCTTTCAACCATCATGGGAAAATGCTTGGCATGTTTTAGAGAGCTGGAGCTCTTAGTGGAAGTAGGACTCACCAGGCTTAGTGTGGAATCTTTTCTTGAAGCACTATGCACATTAATGGCTTTAAAAATGCTTATTCTGTTATGCAATTCTTGAATTTGAATGCTGTTTTTTAATGTACTGACTCCAAACAGCTTTATATTACCATCTGTTCTAGTTACGCACAAGCTGTGTTTTATCCTCATTTAGAATTTCAAAGGCTACTTTTTGTTATTGCCGTCTCCCTTTATGAATGTAAATATACATGGGACATGCCGACTGGGTTGGGCCCCAAAGGTAATTTTTATCCACCACTGGCCAGATGCATTTTCTTTGGATGTGGTGTGGGTTCAATGCTGTTTCAATGAATGTGAGTTTCAAGGCAAAGAAGTTTTAATGTCAAGCCTATTTTCATTGTGAGACAGTATTGCTTTGTTTACCAGATGATGTCTTTTAGTGTTTCTGCATTGTTGTGCTGTAAAATGTAAAAATAAAATCCAAATCATTGTAGAAGTAAAGCAGTATGCATACATTAGTGTTTATGGTAAATGGGGCTTAACAGCCAGGTAATGGGACATTGGAATGGTTGCAGGGGGTCTCTGGTGCCATATTTTGGTTGTCTGTTCTTCAGTTTGGGTTCGAAAGTTGGTATCCCACAATTCCATTGGAGTGGGTGGGGTTACATAATTATGTATGCAGATTAGATGTTAATCAGCATACAGATTTGTACCTATTTTTCATGGGCCTTGTCCAGATTTTTGATTTTTCCAGGTTGAGAGGTATGAGCACTACTGACTTTGCAAGGAAAAACAAAACACACACAAACTCCAGATTTTATGAGGAACAGAACAAATATGAGGCAAACATCTGCAATTTTTTTACAAATGGTGGTGGGTAGGGAATTGAGGCCCTTTCCACCTGCACCCAAGGTACAGGGTTCAAGCCTAAGTATTCTCTACCCGCCACCAGTATATAGCAAATGGTGCATTACACGCACATACACACACACCACTACCTGAAGCTCCCTGATCCAGTCTTCAGTTCCACAATGCTGCAATAATCCAGTCGTTCCCCCTGAAAGCAGTCTTATATTCCATACTGCTACAATAACAAGCATGTTCCTAGTCTTCTCCTCAGCCCGCACATGCTAACGGCTGGTTTCTGGTTTGGCTGGCTCTGCGAGAATAGGCTGGAGGCTGCAGCCTGCAGACTATGCAGTCCGGTTTCCTTCTCGTCTTGTGCGGTCATACCGCACAGACTTCTGGGCTGCAGGGCAGAGATGCCTTTCTCCTCTATCCGGACTGCCTAACACAGCAGTCTGGAGTTCTGTGAGTACCAGGAACTCCAAGCATGCATGCATGGAGTTCCAGGACTCGTTTGTTATTTTTTAATTTTCTTCTTTTTTTTCTACAGGTGGGGAGGCTGCAGTCCTATAGCACGAGCCGCCCCTGTTAACTCGTTACTGACATACTAACATTCATTTGCATATCATTATGTGGTGGCTTGCATGAGATACATACCAAGTTATTTTCCATGGAAGCGTGATCATGTTACGTCTCTCTGAGTTGGCTCCCTCCTACTTGCTGCTGCTCACTCTGCTATATTGCTTAAAACAGTGCACTGTTTTTTTTTTTTTTTCTTTTTCCTGAATACATCTCCACCAGATGTCTTCCATTACATTCACCTGCTCATTGTGTATTTGTCTTTCTCAGTCTTTGCATCTTTTTCTGTTGTTGGAATGTTACAAGGTGATTTAGATTAGCATATCTGTACATGCAATGCACTTTGGTTTCTTTAAGGCTGGCAGTATGGTGTATCTAAGAAATGTTGACATATTTTAAATAAGCTTGTGGTTATGTGATTTTGCTGTGTAGCTGTGGATACTGTAGGCAGAAGATGCAGTATATCTCCAAATTCAAACTACATATAATTAAGAATGCTCACAGAATACAGGAACAGAAATCCTATGCCCCATCCACCTGCATTTTGTTTTAATGAACTTTAACAGCTTTAAGATAGTTACCCTTTTTTATTTTGTTTTACCACCAAATATAATGGAACACATACATACATACTCTTAAAATCTTAATGTTTCGATGCATACAGATTTGAAACCATTCTGTTTAGAAGTCATTGAAACCAGACAATATTAAGTTCATGATTTCAAATTCTGCTCATTGTATGGTTACACTGAGCTCTGTCAAGTTAATTTATAAGTCCCTGGAAAACGTTAATGATTCCCTGGAAGGAGTTATAGCCAAGATGAATAATGAAAAAATAATCTGCAGTAGCTCAGGAGGTGGTAATAAAGTGCCTCAGAGAAAAGGAACAGATAACAGAAAGACTGGTGCTAAGCTTCACGAATCGCAAACCGGCACATGACACTTTTAACCTATCAGATATTAAAACTTTCCTTACAGGAACATCCATTCAGTGGCATACATCTCCAGAGCATACATACAGGATGAATGGAAAATAGTAGACATTTCATAAGCAGTGTGCTGGCTTACTGCTGACTGGAGTTTATTGAGCAAGAAAGTAAATGAAAGGCAGCAGGAGTGCAATGTAGAGAAGGAAGCAAAACATTGCCTGCTGACTAGAACAGAAATCTAGAATGGCAATTTGATATCTCTCTCTTTGGAGTTTACCTAATGAATTACATAAACACATATTCTTCTGTAAAATGTTGAATTTTCATCATAAAATCACTTTTATTAATTCAGTAAAGCTAGTGGATACAGGTGATTTTTTTCAGAAGCAACCTGGTTGTGTTATCCGATTAAGTGACATTTGGAAAAACACAAAGTTGGCAGATAGAGACTCAAACTCATGAATACAGAAGAGTGCAGCTTATTAGTTAGCTATAGTCTTAATTAGCTGCATTAAACTGACACATTATCACTTGAATTTCTGCAATAAATTACATATGATGGTTCAGTTTTCTAAGAATGAAATAATGTCACTCACTATATTTACTTGGATTTAATGATTTCAGAGACTAAACTTGTCTTGCCATTGCTCTGGCTAGCAGTTTACAAGTTTAAATGTGGTAGCACATCTACTTTCAGTTACAATCTAGTCTCCAGAATGTGCTCTGATGTAAAAAAAAAAAAAAAAAAAAAAACTGCTAATACAACTACTACTAGAAGTCAGATGAAAAAGCTTATCCTTTAACATAAAGAACTCGTCTGTGGTTAAAAAAAACTTCCATTGCATTCTATTTTATGTCAAAGTTGTAGAAAAGTTGGTCTTCTGAAACATATTTCTGTGGTTGTGAATTGGACGATTGCACTTCAGGATATGCTGTATTAGTACAAGGTGGGGACTCCACTGCTCTGGGAAATGATTATGCACTTTTTCTTAAGGGGAGTATGATCTTGGAGATGGTATATATTAGTAAGAGGGGTACTGGGTGGGAGACAGTTACTCTGGAGGTGCATACTGGGATCTATATCATGTTATCGAAAAATAAAAATGTCGAACAGCACAACAGCGAAAGTGCCAAAATGTCTAGGGTCCGTTTTTGAGATTGTAGTACAATGAAGATTAGGATATTTGGCCTTTCCTCACTGTAGTGCAATCTCTGAGTTGGAATATATATTTAGCGAGGGGGGGAGGCATAGCCCCCACAATACCGAATTTGAGTTTCGGCATTTTCACTCTTGTGAGCGTTCGACATTTTGCGCCTGTGATGTTATGATATAGATGCACATACTCCCTTGTTTCCTGATTGGGGGAAAAAAAAGTTTTAGTTTAGGCTGCAACTGCTTGTAGCTTTTTAGTTGCTGTCTTCATGTTCTCAGCATTATAAAATGCAACCTTCTAATATGCTAAGTTAAGAAGCAAACCCTCTTCTCCAAGGATGTTGCCATGGAGCTCTCATTTTTTTTTTGTTTACGTGACATTACTGTCAGATACTTTAGAAGTCCTTGCAGTAGTATCTAATTGCACATAATAGAACTTTCACCAACTTATAACATCTCCCACTCGCTTACATAAAAATTCTACTTCCAGCTCCATCATAGACTGGATCCTTACCAATTCCCTCCACCAATACCACAATCCCACCACCTTACCTGACTCCCTCAGTGATCATCTCCTTACCGCCATCTTAAGACACTACTCCCATATTTCTAAACCCCACCTTATCAAAGACTGTCGAAAACTATCAACTTTCAATTCATCCCAATTTAACTCCATTCTCCACAACATAGATTGGTCCATCCTAAAACACCTCCCCCTAAACAATGCTGTAAGCACTTTCAGTAGCATCTTCATGAATACTCTAAACTCCTTAGCTCCCTCTAGGAGGATCAGAGTAAAATCAAACCATGCTCCCTGGCTCTACAAAGAGACTAGGTCCCTTATGAAACAAAGAGATTGTGCTTGGAAAACCTGGACTAAAACTAAACAACCACCTTTTCTTCAAAAATACAGGCAACTGAGGAACCTTGCAAAAAAACATACAACTGATGACAAAAAGTTATACTATAGCTGTGCTCAGCTTAACAACAAATCCAATCCTTGAAAATTTTCATCAACTCTCAGCAACATTGTCTATCTTGGAAAGCCCTCTAATCCCTCCCCATACCCTAACTCTTCCTCTCAGGAAACAGCTACCCTCCTGAATAAACACTTTATCTCTTCCATCCAAAATCTGTTAACCTCTAAGCCAAACTCTACTTCGACACCCACCTCTCCAAGTCCCACTAACACAACTTTGTTTTCATTTGAGCCAGTTCCTATTACTTACATCAAATCTCTACTACCCAAGCTAAAACCTTGCTCTCCTTCCACTGACAATCTATCTCCTACATTCCTCAAACTTGCTGCTGACTCAATTGCCTATCCTATATCTATACTAATCGATCGATCTATTCTGGAATCAACTGCCCCCCACCCTTTGGAAATCTTTCTTCACTATTCCTCTTCATAAAGGTGGAAACTCCACTGACCCCTCAAACTACCAACCCATTACCATTCTGTCCCCCCTCTCCAAGATATTAGAAAATGTATTCACTCACAGCTTCTCAATCACCTCCTCACACACCACTTACTTACCCTTACCCAACATGGATTTCGTCCTCACTACAGCACCACTACTGCCCTCCTCTCCTTCACTCATATCATTGCAGAGGCCCTAGACAACAATAAACTCATTTCCTGTCTCTTTCTAGATCTCTCCAAAGCCTTTGATACTGTCTCTCATCCTTTACTACTATCCAAACTCGCAAATCTCCACCTATCTCCCTCCGCAATTGCCTGGTTTAATAGTTACCTATCTGGCAGGGAACAATCTGTCAAATGGCTCTCATCACCTTTCCTTCCCATCTCCACTGGTGTTCCCCAAGGCTCCATCTTGGGACCCCTTTTGTTTAACATCTTCACCAATGATCTTTACACCTCACGCAAAGAATCCTCCCTTATTCAGTATGCCGACGACTCCACACTTATATCCATCTCAAATAACATTCCTGAACTACACTCCCTGACCCAACAGGCCCTACTATCCACTGAACAATGGCTCTCTCACAACCTATTGATCCTAAATCCCAAAAAGATCAAACTCCTCCTTTTCCTTCCCAGTTCTCTTTCTCATCACAAAACCTCCTTTTTTATTACATCTTCTAACAATACAAATATCCAACCTGACACCCACACAAAACTCCTAGGGGTCATTATCGATGACGAACTAAAGGTCAAACTACACATACTCCAATGTTAAAAAAAAACAAACCAGAAACTAGGTCTGCTGTATCGGAACAAAAACTTCCTAACCTCTGAATCTAGACTTACCCTGGACCAGGCACTCCTCCTCCTCTCCCTCTTATACGCCGCCCCAGTTCTTACCAATATCCAGGCCTCCACTCTAAACAAACTCCAACAGACTTACCATAAAATAACCAGATTCATTACTAACTCCCCATACAACTCACACCACTGCATTTCTTTAAACTCTCTTCAATGGCTTGAACTTCCCCAATTTCTGCTATCTTATTAATTTCATATGCTACACACTATTATTTATAAACCCTCCTTCTGTCCATCTCTATCTTCCTTAGTCTCCATCTACATCCCATCCCGGACCCTCCGTACTTCTAACCAACAATTACTTGATATCTACCACCCAAAAAGGTCAGTAGGCAAAGTACTCTACAAACACTCCCTTGCCCATGCTTGGAACAAACTTCCCCTTGACTTGTGTTCAATCTCCCACACCTCACACTTTAAAAATGAACTAAAAGCTTATTTTCTCAATTCCAGAACCTACCCTTGCCATGACCCTACCTAGCCTTCATTCTTTTTATGTATCCTCAAAAGGACCATACTCAGTACCTCATTACACCACTCTCTCTAAAGTGTCTGCTATGCATTTGCATAATTTTATGCAAACAACATTTTTATTGTTGACCTATTGAACTATATCAATGTAAAATTGTTAGTTTCTTTTTAATGCAACTTTAACTTTATGCATGTAACCCAGCATATGTGAATCTTTTTGCTATAACTGCTATATCAATATTGTTTAAAATTGTACTTGTTTAAAATGTACTACTGGAGCTTTTCTCCTCGGGTCTCCACTGAAAATGGGCCACAAGCCCAGTTGGACAAACCCGATCAATAAATAAAATAACTCCAGTAATACTAAAATAAAGGGGTGGATGAACAGTTAAATATCCATAAGGAATGTCCATATTTAAATTCTGATTTAGTTTTTGTTTGGTTGTTCAGCTTAGTCCATCATCCACTGGAAGAATATTTGCTTTATAAATGTTGCGTAAATTGAGTTTTTGAAGTGATAAACCTGTCTGCCATCTTGAAAGTCAGATACAAGAGAGCTTCATTGCCATGCCAGAGCTTCATTTGCCTTCTTTGTTCATGCATATGGTTTGTACTGTTGCCTGATGTGTACACCTTTGCAATAAAGTTATGCAGGGGACAGTAGCCTTCACCCATAAGGGAGGGCATTAGGAACAGTGCAGGTCTTACTTGGAGGTGAAACTCTGTTTCCTTCTACAAAGCAGAACTTCAACTGAGTAGAGGTGAAACATTATACCTGGCTTAAGGTTTGGTGTTTGTACTGATTTTCTTTCTTCAGTTATGTATGATTACATTTAGACTGCATGTTTTTACTATGTGTAGATTTGTGACCCTTTATACTTTACTGTTACTGTAGACTTTCTATAAGGATCATAGGAAATACAAAGCAATTATAAGGGTAGGTGGTCTTACTAGTTCTATTTTGGTGTTCCTTGAAGTTAGAGTGAATAAGGGTTTCTGGGTTGAGTGTTTTAGGGATTAATAGGATGAACCTGGATTTTTTTTTAAGATTCAGGGGTAATTGTGGATCAGACTGCCAGCTCTAAATAGAGGTAAGAGATTCCTTGGTTATTTGTTGTAGTGTGATTAGATGGATTCATCAGTGTATTATATGATAGTTGTGTATTTGCTTGCTAAGTGGAAGTCATTAACAAATACATTAAATAAGAGAATATTAGCTATTGCAGTAATTTTTTTTTTCTTTTTTCCTTGGGGAAGTCACTGGATATAAAACAAATTGTGAAAACAGGATCATTGCAGTGTTGGCTAAAATTACCTACATGGCTCTATTGAAATGTATTTATATAATTGTATTGACTGTGTCAGTTCCACTATGCCTGTTGCCTATTGTTGGGAGTGACCAGAGCTGGGAATTGTCTAGGAGGTAGGAAAATTTGACCAGAACAAGATGATAGCAGTACTCTTTAAAATGTGCCATGATGTCAGTGGTGTGAATTATTAGTGTGTTTATTAATTCATGTTCTTAAATTCCATTTAGATTTGGATATGCACAGTTAAAATTATTTATATATGACTTTGAGAAACAGACTTAATAGTGGAATGACTGATACAGTTAAACTGCAGCATCCTCTCTGCATGTTTTGATCTTGCATGTATATGCTTCGTGTCTGCAATGTTTTTAATTAGCCAGAGGAGAAAACAATACTAATTATACTATAGGCCTTACTACCTACAGCCTTTAGGACAGTATGAATATTCATGGCTCTAAACTACATGGCTAGATATTTTAAATGGATATAGCAATATTATAACCTCCACTTGCCTAGAAAGTTTGTATAAATGACTTATACCAGTTCCAAATGCAACGCTTGCCTTTGTAATAAACATTTTGTTTTTATAATCGTTGCCTGGAGGTTACTCTTTGAAAACTGAAGATGTTCTTCATCTCACATTGCTGCAGTCCTTACATATGGGTAGTCCGCTGTCCTCGGTCGGCCCGAATACCAAAGTATTAGGCTGACGTCGGTCATGGGCGCTCAGCTCTGACATCAGAGCGTCAGGGTATAAAAGCGCATGACCGACGTCATATCCTCAGTCTTTTTTGCCGCATGGTCCGATGCAGAAGCAGCGTTTCCAAGTGCCGTTCGGCGTTCTGAAATTTTTGTATTCTGAGTTTCAGACCGAAACCAAGTTGGGCTAAGTACCCCGTTGGGGAATATTTTTGTTTTTTCTTGCCTCAGTTAATTCCGGATGTCAGAAAAAGTGAATAATTGTATTTCTTGTGGGAAACAGATACCGCATAGGGATTACCACTCTCTTTGTATTCCTTGTTTGGGTCCTGAGCACGACGTAGGGTGTCGCTTTGTGCTAGGTTTAATAAGCGCACCATTAAACGTAGGTTAGATTGTGCTAGGCTTGTCTTGAGCGGTGTAATTATAATATGCCGTCGGATCCTCCGGCGCCCGCTACTGAAGAAGCGCAAAGACAAATCTTTAAAGTCCAGGCAGGATGAGTCGTCCGTTCCGGACGCCGGTTCTTTAGAAACTATGGTGGAATCTGTGGATCCAGCCGAGGTTTCAGTTGAGTCTCAGGGGGAGGCTTTGATTTTGCAAGATGTGGCCTCTCAGGAGTCAGTTCAGGCTGAGGGGGGCCTCTCAGGTTGTTGTTCTCCCTTCCTTGCCTAAGGTGGTTAGGCCTTCTCCTTCTGTCTCTAAGGCTCCTTCCAAGGGCAGGCCTGGTTTACCTTCCACGGGTGTCAGTCCTAGTTCTGCAGGTTCTGTGCCTAAAAAACACATGCTTAAAATGGCAGAAGATTTAATTTCTTTAATCAGAGGTTCTATGCCCCCTCCTGATAAGAGGCCTAGGGTGGAGCCAGAGGTGGACAGTTTGGAGCAGGCTTCAGATTACTCAGAGTCTTCGGCTGAAGACATTCAGGATTTTCCTCCTTATTCTGATTCAGACGCAGAGGATTCCACTCCTTCTGCTTCTCCTCCAGAGGATTTTTCTTTTTCAGAAACCCTGCATTCTATGAGGGAACATTTTAAATGGGAAGGTCAGGATTTCTCAGATTCACGGAAGAGACTTAGGGAATTTTTGTTTTTACCACAACATAGGCCCTTGGCTATACCTCCTGTTTTGGATGTTGTTCAAGACGTTTTCTCCGAGGCTTCCCTTAATCCAGACTCTCTGCCTCCTGTGCCAGTTAAGCCAGATAGGTATTACAGAGTACCTGAGGCTCATAAATATCTGTATAAGAGTCCAAGGGCTGACCCAGAAACTATTAGCCAGGGACCTAAGGGTGTCAGGGCTACTGTTGTAAAGAATCCAGTTCCTTTAGATAAAGATGCTAGAGCTTTGGATAGATGGGTTAAGAAAGTGTATACCTCTTCCACTTTAGCAATGAGGGCTTTGAATTGCCAGTTTCATATGTTGAAGTATCAGAATTTTCTCCTTACTCAACTAAAATCTAAAGTGGATGCTTTGGCAGAGGGCATAGAGTGTAAAGAATTACAGGATTTGGTACACGCCTCTGAACAGGTGGGTAAGCATTCTTTGCAGTGTGGTTTCGATGCTTTACAGGCTTCTTCCAGGGTGGCTGCCACTGGTACTGTTATTCGCAGGCACGCCTGGCTCAAGGATCAGAATTTGTCAGAGCATGTTAAAACTAGAATTTTGGATGCTCCTTTGCAGTCTGAAGTTTTGTTTGGTTCTCCTGTGGAGTCTGTCTTGAAGAAAATGGAAGACAAGGCTAAGTCTATGCAGACTGTTAAAGATTTTTTGCAGGTACAGCCTCCTAAGTTTAGCAGGAATTGGCCTACTAAGGGATGGGCTTATCCTTCTTCTGATTTACAGTCTAGGGGTAGATCTAGACGTGGCAGGGGCAGAGCTCAGAGTTCTTTCAGGCCTAGAACATGGAGTTCACCTGCACAATCTACAGGTGAGAGCAGGGGCCAGTCCTTTTGTAAACAGGCCCAATGACCTGCATCTTCAGCTGCCAGATTCTTCCTGTCTGGCAGCTCCTTTGGGAGGAAAGTTGGCACTCTTCAAGCAAAACTGGCTTTTAATCACCCAGGACAAATGGGTGTTGGACATTATAGACCGAAGCTACAAGTTTTATTTCCATACATTGCCTCCTTTCAAAGGCATGCCAGACGTTCCTCCTCAGCAAAGGGTAGAGGCTCACAAGCAGATTTCTTTACTTCTTCAAATGGGGGCTATACAGCAGGGTCCCTCTGTCGGAAGTGGGCCTAGGATTTTATTCTCGCCTGTTTCTAGTACCAAAGAAAGGAAACACTTGGAGGCCAATTTTGGATTTATCTATCCTCAACACATACCTGGACATTCCAAAATTCAAAATGTTGACGTTGCAACAACTTCTGCCTCTGTTGGGCAAAGATCACTGGATGGTAACTCTGGATCTCAAAGAGGCTTATCTTCATGTACCTATCAGGCCCAGTTGCAGGAGATACCTGCGTTTCCGGGCTGGGACTTAGCATTATCAGTTCTCTGCATTGCCCTTTGGCTTATCTACTGCGCCCAGGGTGTTCACAAAGGTTCTGGCTCCAGTGATAGCCTTCTTATGGTTAAAAGGAATACAAATTTATCCTTATTTGGACGATTGCCTGATTCTTGCTCAAGACAAGTACGAACTTCTTCATCATCTACAGTATGTGATGGCAGTGTTAAGGTGCCTAGGGTATTCTGTGAACGAAACAAAGTCCAGTCTAGTACCCTCTCAGGAAATGTGCTTTCTGGGTGTGAGACTGAATACAGCTTCCCAGATGGCCTTTTTGACCCCGGACAAGCAAAAGAACCTTACACTTTACTTCCATCAATTGTCTCTACGGTCCAGGCTGACTGCAAGGACAGTCCTTCAAGCCTTGGGGTTCATGGCATCTTGTATTCTGGTGCTTCCCAATGCCAAACTGCATATGAGGAAGCTACAATGGTATCTTAAAAATGTATGGACACAACACTGCCAAGATCTGGACACTGTCATTCAAATAATACCTTGCATTCAAAAGGAATTTTTGTGGTGGGCTCAGGAATGTCACCTAAACAAGGGACTCTCTGTGACCCGACCAGAGGCGAGTCAGATTTTAACGACAGATGCCTCAGACAAGGCTTGGGGAGCACACCTCAATGGAAAATGGGTGCAAGACACGTGGCCTGCCAGACTTCAACATTTACATATCAACTTGAAGGAGATGTTAGCAGTCCAATTTGCATTGATGGCTTTCAAGGATTTACTTCACCCAGGGCAAGTGTTGATTCTAACAGACAACACAACTGTCATGTGGTACATCAACAAGCAAGGGGGAACCCATTCGTACCCTCTTTGCAGGCAAGCAATGATTTTGTGGGAGACTGCTCTCAGTTTACAACTCAATCTTCAGGCAAGGTTTCTACCAGGAGCACAGAACTCCTTAGCAGATGTTTTGAGCAGACAGATAGTGGATCCCCACGAGTGGAAATTGGATCCTCATGTATTTCGAAAATTGACAGTGATATGGGGAACTCCAGACATAGATCTGTTCGCTTCTCCACTAAATTACCAGTTGCAAAAGTTTTGCACAAAAATGTTTCATCCCACAGCTTGGAAAGTGGATGCTCTATCATTCAGTTGGAGCAATCTTCACGTCTATGCCTTTCCGCCTCTGCCTCTCCTTCCCAAGGTACTCTTGAAGGTCAGACAAGACAAGCCCTCCATGATTCTAATAGCTCCAGATTGGCCTCGACAGCACTGGTACCCTCTGCTGAGGAGTTTAGTACAGGAGCCTCCATGGCCTTTGCCTTCGATTCCACACCTTTTGTCTCAGGAGGGCAATCATTTCCTCAATGTCAGGATTCAGTCCCTGCATCTAAACAGCCTGGCATATTCTGTTCTAGAACCTGGAGGGTCGCAGCTTCCTCAACAAGTTTTGAACGTTATTTTGGAGGCCAGAAGGCCTAGTACAAGGAAAGTTTATGCTGATAAATGGAGGAGATTTTTATTTTGGAGCAAAACAAAGAGCTTTGATGTTTCCAGGCCTGATTTAAGTGTTTCTCTTCAATATCTTACAGAATTATTAGACAAGGGTTTGTCTTTCTCCTCTATAAAAGTTCATGCTGCAGCCATTTCTGCTCAATATGACTGTGACCCTCCATTATTCTCTCATCCTTTGTTTAAGCAATTCCTTAGAGGGGCAAAGAACATAAGACCCCCACGTAGAGCTCCTACTCCTGCCTGGGATCTCAATTTTGTGTTGGAAAAACTTACTTTACCTCCTTTTGAACCTGCAGCTACTGCTGAGTTGAAGTTTTTGTCTTGGAAGACTGCTTTTTTGTTGGCCATTACGTCTGCTAGAAGGGTTTCTGAATTACAGGCTCTTATGGCAGTTGAACCCTTCCTAATTTTTCATAAGGATAGGGTATCTCTGCGTACTAATCCTACTTTTATGCCTAAAGTGGTTTCAAATGTGGCCTTGAACCAATCAATTCATTTGCCTACTTTTTATGCAGATCCCCAAAATAAAGGGGAGAAAATTTTGCACACTTTGGATATTCACAGGCAGTTGCGTTATTATTTGAGCAGGACTAAAGGGTTCAGACAGTCTCAGCAGTTGTTTGTTTCTTTTGCTTTAGGTTCTCAGGGGAAACCTGTTTCAAAACAAACTATTTCTAAGTGGATTGGCTTTTGTATTGCTTTTTGTTATTCTCATCATGGTAAGGAGATTCCGGCTGGAATCAGACCTCACTCCACTAGGGCTACTGCCACTTCTACAGCTTTTTAAGGGGAGTAGCTACTAAAGATATTTTGGAAGCAGCTACTTGGAGTTCAGTGCATACTTTTTCTAAACATTACCACCTTCCTCTTTACTCCAAATCTAGGGCTGGATTTGCCACTGCAATCTTACAGGGCATTTTGGCAGCTCCCAATGCTTTATGATTTTGCCAGCCTCCCTTTACCTCTGCTTTGGGATTCTACCCATATGTAAGGACTGCAGCAATGTGAGATGAAGAACATAGTACAGTTTTGTACCTACCATAAATGTAGATGTTCGAAGATCCACATTGCTGCAGTCCAATTTACCCTCCCTCCTTCCCCTCTGTAGTTTGGAATGGTTGTATGGTTTGGGTGGTAGCTGTTATTTGTACATGCCTTTTGAGACGTATTCTATTTTTGGCTGTGGCCTTTCTTTTTAGGGCCTTCTGACATCTGGGGCAAGAAAAGACTGAGGATATGACGTCGGTCATGCACTTTTATACCCTGACGCTCTGATGTCAGAGCTGAGCGCCCATGACTGACGTCAGCCTAATACTTTGGTATTCGGGCCGACTGAGGACAGCGGACTACCCATATGTAAGGACTGCAGCAATGTGGATCTTCGAACATCTACATTTATGGTAGGTACAAAACTGTACTTTTCGTTGCATTTGGAACTGGTACAAGTCATTTATACAAACTTTAATTGTGACTCTAGCCGGTCTTTGAAAACTGAAGTTTCGTTGCATTTGGAACTGGTATAAGTCTTTTATACAAACTTTGTGTCTCTAGCCGTTTTTTTTTTGGAGCATATCGTTCTGCCGTGTCCAGTGTTTGTTTTATATCTTAACTATATTTATTACTTCATTTGTTTTGTCCCTTTGAAATGTAATTTAACTTGTTCTCAGTGGTGCTGCCACTCACAAAACTTCTAAGAGACAGTGATTGTTTATATGTGGATGATGCAGGATTTAAGTCATAAGGTTCAAGTTACCAACGAAGGTATTCTTTCATTTGTGATCTAACATGGAAGGTTTGAAAATGTACAGAATTTATTTGATGAACTCTGACACATACCAGCTTTAGCAAAAAATGTGTATCCCCTGAGTATAAACTCACTACAGGCCTGCTCAAAGGATTCTGTGGAGGAGAATTTATTGGAGAATGCTACTAAACTGCTTAAGAAAGCAGTACCAAGTAGATCACAGATATTTAAGAAGGGAATTATCAGATATACAGAGAGAGAGAAGAATAGAAACAATAGTTTAGTGGTCTGGGAATTTTATTCTACTAGTGCTTGGACATATAGCTAGAAAAATCAGGGTCAGATAGCGTGACACCTTCTTTCTCTAGGTAGGCTGTCTAGTTAGACTGCCTTGGAAGTAGGACTGCCTGAGGTTTGTTAGGGAGATGCTGGGAATACTTTCCTCATCTCCAAAATACTGTTGATAAAAATATGGAGAAAATAAGCATAATGCTAAATGTCTCTTGAAATCCTTTCCCTCACATCACTCTACAGTGTTTGTCTTTTGGCATGTGTGAGGTATACTCCATTATAAGTAATTATAAGTAAGTTAACTGCTATTTAAAAACATGAAGAGCAGCAATAAAAATCATTGTTTGTGGAGATTTTTAAAAATGCTATGCCAAAATTTATTCTGAGATGCTAATCACAGAAACTAAACAAAAATTTTGATAGCAGAGACCTATCACTCAACATAGAAATTGCTCAAAAACTGTGCGTCAAAAAAAAAAAAAAAAAAAAAAAACTTAACCCCACTTATGGTACATTATGAGAATGCAGACAGTCCTGCATAAACAGCTCCACCAAGAAACCTCTAACCCCTCTGCCCCCCAAAAATATATATGTATTTGTGTGTGTGTGTGTGTGTGTGTGTGTGTATATATATATATATATATATATATATATATATATAGATAGATATATAGATGCATGTATATATATATATATATATATATATATATATATATGTAGACACACATGCACACACAAATGGTTGTAGCTGACAAGACTGAACACTCACATGAGTGAAGAGTAGATAGATATATAGATGCATGTATATATATATATATATATATATATAGATATATAGATATATATGTAGACACACATGCACACACAAATGGTTGTAGTTGACAAGACTGAACAGTCACATGAGTGAAGAGTTTTTACTACTGTAAAAAAAATAAAAACGAAAAGAAAGACCCTGATGTTATGCGATCATGGAGTTGTATATAATTACGAGGTTGGGGGGTGGTGGTCAATCATTTTACAGCCCGATATAAAATGATCACTTTGTGTTCGCTGTTATGAGCATATGCAGTTTGCTTATATGCTCTCTCTCACACGTATACTAGCTGCAATGTTCTGTGGCAGACATCTTCAGTTATTCAGATGTGTGCATGCAATGTACATTTCTAAACTATCCTCAGACATTGAAGGTGGAGGGGAGATGGAACAGAAATGTAGTATCACAATATGTTGACATGTAAAAACAATGAGAGTTTTTTTTTTTTTAATTATGTCATTGTAAAATAACAGCATACTTCATTCTTGTGCAGATAATGCAGGTTTACCCAGAACTATTAACTGACACCAGAATATTATATATTGCATATTTATTAGATAGTCTTCTGAAATAAAGATATGTAATTGGCTATGTGACTAAATATGCAGAGGAATATAGTAGTTCTGGTCCTAAAACTTATTACACAAACAACTCGGTACTCCAACCAGAACTGTTTGCCAGCCCAGAGCTGTAGCTAGCTTATCTGGCAATTGTAACATGAAGAGCCAAAAAGATGTGGAATGTCCTTCCTTCTCACTGTTGAAGTATTCTTTTTATTTGATATATCCTACCAAGGATAGCCTAACATCCAACGAGTATACCAAAGCTTTTACTCCTTCAAGGCATTGTACATCAGATACATGTCCTACATGCAAGATGCAAGGTACTTGTGTGATGCACTCTGTCTAATCCCCAGAACTACTCTGCAGCCATTCTGAATGCAGAGCATAATCTTCGATCTGTATGCTTTTTGCTGAGCTGGTTCCTACTGGGCCTCTTATAGGTAAGTGCCCTGTTGGGGATCTTTTTTTTTCTCCCTCTGTTTGAGTTCATGTCATCTAGGAGGTGGAAATATTAATGTTGCAGGCATATTCCCCATAAAGACAGACTGGAGAAGTGCCTTTTCTGCTTGGGCGCCACAAATTACCATACTTGGTGTACTACCTGTTAGGCTTTTATACCTAAAGCTCCCAGCAGCTGTTTGTTTTATCTATTTATCTGGACAATCAGTGCTTAAAACTTTTGACCCAAGATGATATCACCAAACCCATCCACCCTGACATTCAGTCATCACTCAAGAAAAAAATAAAAAGCTTGTTCTTAATCTGCTGCTGTCCAGCCTCTACCAGATGTCTCTTTTGGGATGGATGAAGACTATCTAGGGCCGGTGCCAATTACCATTCCCTCTGAGGTTAGCCAGTCAGAGGCTGGTGTGGAACCTATCTTTTGGATGTCCACTGAGGGTGTATACACATCTGCTATACATGTTGAGAGAGAACTACAGGGGATTACAGCCGAACGGCTTATGGGGTTTTCTCAAATCCTCGTTATGTAGGAGGTGCCTGCTATACTTATTGAATCTAGACAGGGCTCTGAAGCTCATAGATTAGTCAAGGCTGATGTCTCTCTTAAACAAGAGACAAAAAAAAATGATGTTGCTCCCATTTCTAAGGATCCTCACAAGGAGTGGTAGGACTTTACTCAAGAGCTGCTTAATGCTCTGATGGCATTTCAACCCCCTCAGAGATTCAGTTGCTTCTAGTCCTTGGTCCTCCACCTCATCTGGGACTAGAGATTGTGATACTACTGAGGAGGAGTTGGATTCTGGTGAGGAATCCCTTGTTTATTCTTCACAAATTCATTCTCCTTTGGAGCTAGGGCATGAGGAAGTGGACACCTTCCTTCCAGACCTGCTCTTTGAGGAGTCGTCTTTTGGGGACACTGGTCCAAATGATGGAGCACTTTAAACTAGAATGTTCTCAAGTATCAGAGCTCTAGAAAAGATACTCCGGTTTTGGACATGGATTCACCCAGACCTTCTGATATTACTCCAGTATTACCAGCCTTGTTGGATACATTTACTACTGCCTCCCAGGCCTCTGACTCCCAGCCACCAGATCCTAAAAAACAGATGTTTTTACAGAATACCTGAGGCTCTTAAATATTTGTATCAGTGTCCATATTCTGACCATGCAGTAGTCTCTACGTTCATTAATAAGCCTTCTAAGCTTCTTCCCTCTGACAAGGGCAGCCAAGCTATGGAGATACTGTGGAAAAATATACTTCTTCTAGGCTGGCCTTTAGGGCCATTAATTACTAGATCAATACAACTAGATATGTCCTGGCTCTGTTGTCTCAGCTGAGGGTTGGTGGGGGGGGGGGGGCTTGTCTGACTCAAAGGAAGGATGCAGCTCTTTCTTTGCTCAGTTCTACCTCCCAACCTGTCATTCTATAAAATCTAGCCGTGATACAGCTGATAAATCATCTAAGGCTGCTGCATCTGGTTGTGTTATGAATAGGTACTCCTATTTGTGCCTACAAGCTTTACCTGATGATATAAAAGCTAAACTTTTGGATTTCATTTTGAATTAACCAGAATGTTTTTGGTACTGCTGCTGAAAAAAAGTATTTAAAACCCTACAAGACAAGGGTAAGGTGATGCAGGATTTAAAAAAAATAAAAGTCTTTGTTTCTCATGTTCCTAAGTTTTAGAGGAACTAACCTTCTCAAGCCTCCTTTGTATACAGACTGCCTAGACAGCCCTTTAGAGGTTAAGAAGATTTCTAAGTGCATTTTTTTCCTGAAAAGCCCACTCAGTCATCAAGGGTCAAAAGCAGTCTTTTCCTGATAAATCTGCCTGTATTCAGCATACAGCCCTTCCCCTTCACTTGGTCCGGTTCCTCTGTCCTTCAGACTCTCCTATTATATCCTGGTCAGGCAATAAATTACTATGGACTCTAAAATCCTTTCTTTCATCCAACATGGTTATTTCATGATCTGGAAGTCCCTGCCTCCTTGTTTGTCTCCCTCGGGGACATCTTCCTCTTTTTCCTTTGGTCCTGTGGGATTTGCTGCATCAGGGAACCATACAGCCTGTTCCAAAGTCCCAGCAGGAAACAGGTTTTTATTCCAGGATGTTTCTGGTTCCCAGAAAAGAAGGGTCTTGGAGACGAATAACTGGATCTGTCCTCCTCAAGCACTTTTCTGAAGGTCCCTTCTATCAGGATGTTGTCTCTTCAGACTATCTTTCCTGTGTTGCTCCCACAGAATTTCTAGTTTCTCTGGATTTAAAAGATGCCTACCTTAATATTCTAATTCACTCTATATTCAGGAACTTTAAGTTTCTCTGATTCTTCCTTAACATTCTGCAGACTTTGGTGGAGGAGTGTCCAGATTTTCCCATACTTGGATGACTTTGTGCTTTAGCCACTGTGCCAACACCACCTGCTTCAGAATCTTCATTTTGCTATGCTCCACCTGCACAGTGTAAAATTCAGACACACAATGTCTAGAAGTCAAATTTGATTCCTTTTCAGTACCCAATATTTTTGGGCTGCAGTATCCAGACTATCCCAATGCTGGCTTGTCTCCTACCTCCCAAGGACCTGTTTCTGAATTCTTATTTTAATTTCTCCTTCCTTTTCACTGATCTCTACAGGGTAATGCCTCCATGCTCTGAGGTTCATGGTATTTACCATTCCAATGATCCCTTTTGCCAAGCTTCATATGAGGAAGTTTCAGTGGTATTTCAAGACTGTGTGGCTCCAGCATTGCCATCCTCTGGACCACAATCCCTCCTTTACCTTGTCTAAAACTAAAAATCCAGTGGAGGATTCAACAGATGTCAGCCTGGTTCTGCCTTTTACTCATTGTCTTCTTACACAAGAGTTGTACACAAATGCTTCTGAGCAGGGATGGAAAGCTTCTGTCTACATTCGGATAGTTCAGGATCTCTGGCTGTTTTGTCAGATGTTCCTTCCTGGATGAGCATGTTATTGTTTCCCTGGGGTTACTTTGGTTCTTCTGGGGCATTGCGGTTTTGAGGATTGTGTCAGTACGTCACATATGTGGCTTACATCTTATGCATAGGACATATGTCTGATTTATGACACCTGGGAGGTGTAAAGGCTTTGGTATACTGGTCAGACATTAAGCTATCCTAGGTGGGATATCTCAAATATAAAGAATACTTCAACAGTGAGAAGTTGGACATCTACTGTTATGGTATGATCTTACACAACTGTACTTTATTCCGCTTGAAATTGTATTAAACCACTTGCTATAAATGTATGAGTGGCATGTGACACACAAACAGTGCTTCATTCATGACTGCACATCTGCAAATACAGTAACGGTATTCATTTCTGTATGCTGGTATTGCAGTCTGTTCCATCAGGGACTGTTGGTCCCCTTGACCTTTTACCCAGGGCACCTACCTCCTTCACCTTACCCTAACTCTGTATCTACTCTAGCAACCAGACCTGCTCAGACAGTGCAAACATGGCATATGACTATTGTCTTAGTAAAAGTCTTCAACTGAGTCTTGAAATTAAAGCCAATTTCTGTGCATTTTTAATTTTTTGAGGTTTCTGTGTTCTATAGCTAGGAACTGTAATAGTGTGCATTACTATAATTGTCTGTTTACAGTTAAAATCATTCTCTAGAGTCTGCTTGCTCCGTGATCTGTTTAAAACTTTCATTTAGTGGCTACAGCTAGAAACTGTAATAGCGTGCATTGCTATAATTGCATTTTGATTTAATTACTAAATTGTAAACTGCTTTTTCATACTGACACTTGTATTTTCTCTCTGTGAGTGTTCTGAGGTTTCTGTGTTCTGCTCAGGTGGCATAATCTTGATAGAGGCCTGTTCTCTAGGTCTGGTAATTTTGTTGGAGTTTCCTGTGTTTCTGGCAGCCATTTTCTGCTGATAGTCTGTCTTCATTATTATTGAGAGTAACAAGGCCTTCTGACTGTAGTACGAGTGATTGGGTAATAGCAGGGGGTGAGTAGTAATTTGATCTTCTAACTCTTCCATCCTTACTGGTATATAAACCCTGTGTCTTGAAAAGGTTGTGCTTATATTTATCAGGCTGTGGATTGTATTTCATTACTGAAACGAAGTGGAAATTCCTTAAGATTCCAAGAGCAGGATAAGTTATTTCTTACACTTATTTCACTGAACTGCACTTCTGAAACGCTTATAATTGTGCTATACAGTTGATCTACTATGTTTCACTGTTATAAAGCTTTTTCTATTGTTTCACTGCATTTATGTACTGTTTTATACTGTTTTAACTGTATTTTTCATTGCTAGATACTGTTTCATTACTCTAATTGCATGTTTGCTGAATTACTTAACTGTAAACTGCTTTTTCATACTGAGAGTTGTATTTTCTGTTTGTGAGTGCTCTATCCGAGCTTTTCTGTGCATTTTTGATGTTTGTGTTTTACAGCTATGAACTGAAATAGTGTGCATTACTATAATTGTATGTTTACAGTTGAAAGCATTCTTTAGAGTCTGCTTGCTCGTTGATCTGTTTAAAACTTTCATTTAGTGGCTACTGCTAGGAACTGTAATTATTCCCACCCATCGTCCCTAGTGTTGTGGTGTTCTTATACTTGGTGGCTTTGCAGTTGCCCGCCCATACTGTATATTTTATCTGTGACACTCCTCCCATGCTAGTGTCATTAGTTCATTCAATCTAATAGAGAACATTTGTGAAGGCCAACCCACTCAGATTCTTAAAGTTGAATTAACTTCTGTTCCAGCTTTCTCCATTTGCACTTTTACTGAAAAAAAAATTCTAAGCTTGCTTCCCCCCTTTCCTGTGGCAGGTCTTGATATGGATTTGCTGTGCCCAGGACTGTTTGTGAGCTCCTGAGCACCCTCCCCCACTTAACTAGGGTTAAACTATTCCTGGCACCATAAAGTCTGCTCTTCAAATTTTCCTTTGCAACTAGCCAGACCTTTAGTTTTAGCACTCAAATCTGTTTCTTTGAGCCCAGCACTTGTTCAGAACTCATTGTGAGCACAAAATAAGCTACAAATGACTATAGCACTCAACTTTCCTCACTTGTCTAGAGGAAAACAGTTTTAGTACTTAATAAATAAGCACTTATCCAGGCATGTCTAAAGGTCAGCTCCCAGTGTTTTCTCCTGTCTACCTGATGAATCTGGGCATCTTGGGACAATGCAGCAATTGCCTCATGTACACAGACAACCCTCTCCTCCTACCACCCAACACTACGACCTGTGAGAGATGCACTTATATAGCCAAACTGGAAGCTAAGCTATCTTCACCGAAGACTGGACTTAGACAGTCAAGAGGAGAAGGTAAACACTTGCACCGCACCACACTCATCACATAGTCCCTCTAAACCTACACCAACAAAACACACAGAAGCACAAAACACACACCTACATTCACGGAGGCTCTCAGTAAAAATCTGCCGAAACAACCAAGACCTCCAAAGCAGAAATGCAAGCAACCTCCACCCCTCAACACAACCCAAATGACACATAACCCACATAATCAGTGTGCCACTCAACTACAGCCCATAAGGCATAACATACCCAACACTCTAGTCATAGGTGACTCTATAGTCAGGCACACTGATGTTCCACTCACCAGGCTAAACAAGGAGAAAGTTACTGTCAGCTGCCTGTCAGGTGCCAAGATCCACCACATAACGCGCACATTCAGGTCACTCCACAACAAGTACAAATATGACTCTGTCATTGTCCATGTTGGTGTGAATGACCGGAGACATACCTCCCTGGACTACATGAAAAGAGACATGGAGAAGCTCTCCGATCTTGTAGCTCATGCAGGTGTGACCCTAGCCCTGAGTAGCATCCTGCCATCACCCAGAATACCACTGTACAAGGACAAAATTATTGACTTTAACAATTGACTAAGCTTCTGGTGTCATTCTAAGGGAATCCAATATCTGTCTGCCTGGGATGGCATGATCGACAGACCACGCTGCTTTGCCAGAGATGGCCTGCACTTGTCGCCCTTGGGATTCCAGATACTGGCAAAGGCTCTTGCCACCCCTATAGTGCCTTTTTTATGCAAGGTTCAAATGACAAATTCACCACTGTAACAGGTACAAGCAAGCAAAATCTGAGGGTAATGCTACTCAGTGCTAGAAGTCTAAACCTCAAAATGCACTCAGTCGAGGCATTCCTTAAAAATGGAGAACATCGACATCTGTGCAGTGACAGAGACCTGGCTCAAAGCTCCAGAGAGCACCCCTGCATTACCAGGCTATAATTCATACCACACCTTTCGGCCACCAAACCTGGACCGAAACACTAAAGGTGGAGGCATGTCCGTATTCATTAAGGATAGCCACACCTCCAAGCTAGTTTCTCAGCATAATGCATCCAAGATTATCCAAGCTGAACTAACTCTGGGCAAAGCCGCAGTTCAGATTGTAGCTTGCTACAGACCCCCCACCATGCCCCAGGAGTCCCACTCCTCTTTTCTTGATGCACTGGAAAATATTAAGGTACAACCCAACACCCTAATAATGGCTGATTTTAACTACCCCACCATTAACTGGGAAAACTACTCATGTACCAACTCTTTTGCTCAATGTTTTCTGGAAATCATCAATTCCAACACCTTGGATCAGCTTATCCACACCCCCACCAGGGGCAGCAATATCCTAGACCTGGTCATCACCAACATGGGTGACCGGTGTTCCACACCAGAGGTCAGCTCCTTGTTGGTCAGATCTGACCACAAGCTAATCACCCTAGACATCCACATCCCACTCCCCCCCCCCCCAATTAGGAAAACAACCGTAAAAAATGTCTCCAAAGCCAATTTCACGCTTCTTAAGACAGAAGTGGCAAACGTCATGACACCCATGCATATGGACAATTGAGGTACGACTGCTGAATCCTGCACAAATGCACTTTATAAGCACTTACAAGAGTGGATGGATCATGCTATCCCTAACAGAACCAAGATGCTATCCTCCAAAAAAAGGAAGCCAATCTGGTGGTCTTCTGCCATAAACTCTACAACAGAAGAAAGAAACTGTTACAAAAAAAGAGTAAAATCCCATGATTGGAGGAACTCCCTGGTCAGCCTCAGTAAGAAGCTGAGATCCCTCATAAAATCCTCCAAAGCTAGTTATGAAAACAAAATCGCCACTGATTATAAAGACAACCACAAAGCATTCTATATCTATGTCAACAATCTCAATGGCAACACTCAGATCTGCTCTGAGTTACAGCACAATGACACTAAATATACAGAACCAACTGATATTGCCAACATCCTGGCAGATAGGTTCAGTGCTAACTTTACCCCCCTCTCACCCCCTAAAGGGCAAATCTTTATACCGGAAGAATGCAAAGTTCCTGTAATCATGGCTGCACAGGTAAAAACCTTACTCTCCAAAGCCAAGAACACAGCATCCATGGGACCTGACAACATCCCAGGCTGCCTTCTACACAAACTACAGAATGAACTGACACCCCACCTAAGTACCATGTTCAATCATAGCCTTACCTCAGGCTTTGTGCCCATTGAATGGCGCACCGCAATGGTTATCCCACTCCACAAAGGGGAGGCCACAACAGACCCTGGGAACTACCACCCCATTAGCCTGACGAGCCTGGTCTGCAAGGTCATAGGTTCATACTAGGCTATCTGCCTTAGGGCATTTATAAGCCTAGCCAGAGTGTGTTTGGCTTTCGCCACCCATTTTAAATTAATTTTGCTGTGCCCTTTTTCGAGGTTAGTATACTGTGCCTCTGTCTAACAGTGACACAGAAGGTGATACCCGGGGTAAACCTACGATCTCCCATCCACTCATCAAGATTCCTCTTGATGAGAGTCAATGAGGGACTCTGCCTAACTTGGACTGGGATTTTATTCCAGAGTGAAGGGAGCCTCTGGGTTATGAATCTATCCCTCCAGCATGTCCTATTTATTTCAGTGCTGAGGTTCAAGTCTCTCGAGCGTGTAGCTCGATGGGATTTGGATTTTCTGAGGTGCAGCATGTCCATTAATTCTGTGTTGGATATGGCTTTATACATCAGGCACAGATCGCCTCTGAGCAGGCGGTATGCCACTGAGTAGAGCTGGAGTTTCTTTAACCGAGCAGCATATGGCATTTGTTTGAGCCCTTTGATCCTCTTGGTGAGGTACTTTTGGGGTCTTTCCAGTTGCTGCAGGTGTCTGGTAAGGTACATTCCAAAAGGGGCATTGTACTCAATTATGGGCCTGATGAGGGATGAGTAAAGAGGCACAATGACCTCCCCTGATCTAGATGTGAATCCCTTCATGATTAGGTGGGCTATATAAAATGTTTTTCTAACCACTTTGGCCACGTGGTTGTCAAATGAGAGATTGCTATCAACTTGGGTCCCCCGGTCCCTAATTACTTCTTCTGTACTTAATAGATTACCACCTATGTGGTAATTTGTGGGCACTTTGTTTTTGCCATAGGGGATGACTATACACTTTTTGACATTTAGCTTGAGGCCATGGCTCTGGCACCAGTTGTCTGTTTTATGAGGCCCTTTTGGAGGATGCTTGTGTCGGCTGGAGAGTCGATTATGGCGCCCAGTTTGCAGTAATCTGCGAACTTGGTCAGCCGCAGTCCTTCCGTTTTGGCCTGTACCTCCGAGAAATCTATACCGAACAAAAGAGGTCCCAGGACTGAGCCTTGTGGGATGCCACTTGTAACTGGTTTGGAGTCTGACATGGCTCCAGCAATTCTTACCATGTGGGTTCTGTCCTTGAGCCAGTTTGCAACCCATCTAGTGACATAGGGGTTTATATTTAAGCTGGTGATCTTATCTATAATGCCCGAGTGGGGTATTGTATCGAAGGCTTTTGCGAGGTCCAGGTAGGCTATGTGGACCACCTTCCCCTCGTCAATGGCCTTGGTGACTGTTTCAAAGAAATCGACCAGGTTTAAGAGGCAGGATCTGCCCTTAACAAAGCCGAACTGTCATGTAACGTATCATCATGGAACTCCTAAACAAAGACATTGGAGATCTCCAAACTCTGTACCCCACACAGTTTGGGTTTGTAAAAGGCAGATCATATCTCCTAAACCTGATAGACTTCTTTGAAGCAGTCATCAAAGCCATAGATGAGGGGAAGGTGATTCACATAGCCTATCTAGATCTCGCCAAGGCATTGAACACCATCCCCCACTCTGGAATTATAGATGAACTCACTAAACTAGGTATAAATCCCTATGTCACAAGATGGGTTGCCAACTGACTTACTGACAAAACCCACACAGTGAAAGTAGCAGACTCCAAATCTGACTTCAGACCAGTGACAAGTGGAGTACCACAGGGTTCAGTCCTGAGTCCTCTCCTGTTAGCCTATACTTCAGAGAAGTAGACACCAAACACAGAAGGTCTTTGGCTAACTAAATTTGGAGATGACTGCAAACTAGGAGCCATAATCAAAACTCCTAACGATGTGGACATCCTACAAAAGGGCCTCACTGAGACAGATGCTTGGTGTCAAAGCCATGGTTTCAAGCTCAATGCCAAAAAGTGCATTGTCATCCTCTTTGGTAAAAACTCTGTACCCATGAACTACCACATAGGCGGTAGTCTACTTAACACTGAAAGTGTGATGAGACCTTGGGACACAGGTGGACAATAGTCTCTCTCTTGATAATCACATCACCACAGTGGTCAGGAAATCCTTCTACGTGGCACACCTCATCAAAAAAGGTTTCTCATCCAGAAAAAAAGAGGTCATTGTTCCCCTCTACTCATCACTCATTAGACCCATTAAAATTACAAAGCCCCTTTTGGTATGTACCTCACAAGACATCTACAACAACTGTAAAGGCCGCAAAAATACCTCACAAAGAGGATTACTGGCCTCAAACAGATGCTTTACACAGACCGACTCAAAAAACTCCAGCTTTACTCCGTCGAATATCGCCTACTCAGAGGCGATCTCTGCCTAACATACAAAGCAATGTCAAACCCAGAGCTGTTGGACATGCTCCACTTAATGAAATCCCAATCCCTCTGAGCTACCCGCTCTAGGGACCTAAACCTTGTCACCACAATAAACAGAACATGCTAGAGGGATAGATTCCTGTCCCAGAGACTATAAACTACCTATCTATGTCAAACAGAGCTCCTCATTAGCACTGTTCAAGAAAAATCTTGATGATTGGATGGGTAATAGGAAATTCACCCCGGGGATCACTTCTGTGGTTCTGCTTGACAGGGGCACAGGAAAATAATTTTCTTGGGTGGCAAAAGCCAGGGTACCTTTTTGGCTAGGCTTGTATAGGCCCTAGGGCCAATAGCCTAGTACCTACCTATGAACCTAAATGATAGCTAAAAGAAAATAATTATTTTTGTTTCTATGGTCATCAGGCTGTCTTCACACACACACACACACACACACACACACACACACACACACACACACACACACACACACACACACACACACACACACACACACACACACACACACACACACACACACTTGATTGCAAGTATGTGACGGTGACATTTATTATGGTCTGTTTGGATAATATTGGGAAAGGAGCCTTGCAAATCAGAACTCTGAAGCTGTGTTGAAATAATTCATAATTGCTAGTCTTTCTTTCTTTTCCCTTTGTTTTACCTCACAAAAACAGACAGAACCAGAGAGCAATAAATTAGATAGTGCAGTCATTCGTAAACTAATGTTCACAAAAATCAGCATAATAAAATAACTTTAAACTCTGGGCTGTGCTTGGAATACCAAGTTTTGTCTAATATGTGTCATTTGTGGATCAACCCACTACCTCTCTTTAAAAAAACAAACAAAAAATAAACTAATCTGATGTCTCATCATCATAGGTGCCGGAACCCTGGCTGGAAGCTGTTGAAGACTGGGGGGGGGGGGGGGGGGTGAGGGGGTAATTAGTTATCTAAGAAGGGCAATTTTTTATAACTATTTACTACCACAACATAGGTTCACTTGGAGGACCTTTTACGCTTAGCCAGTTCCCTTTTGGTGCTTGAATTAATATTTTCTGATTGCTGTTACCTATCCCATGGCTGATAATTGTATATTAGCCCTAGTAAAAATAACTGTGATCATATCATAGATAATTTGGGTCTATATTACGAAAGCGAAAATCCCTAAGCTCGAATACCTAAACGTCGACCCCTTTACCGCGAACAGTGAAAAACCCAAATGCACTAAATCGCAAAAACAAATATCGACCTGTAATAGTCGGCCAACCCCACCACCCGCTACATACTACCTACTTAACTATGCACTATCCTTAAACCCTCCCTAACCCTAAGGTCTGTAACTACCGCACACTTCCCCTGCACACATACAACCAAACAAAATAAATAAAACACATATATATATTTAAAAAAATCCCTACCTCCAACACTATACTAAACCCGACATAGGTTCATAGGTTCATACTAGGCTATCTGCCCGAGGGCATTTACAAGCCTAGCCCATAGTTTTGTGGCTTACACCACCCCTTTAGTATGGGGAACTATACCCATTATTTTGCTGTGCCTCTGTTGAGCAGTGACACTGAGGTAATCCCTGGGGTATATCTGCGATCTCCCATCCATTGGTCAAGATTTCTCTTGAACAAGGCCAGCGAGGTGCTCTGCCTCACATATACCGGGATTTTATTCCACAGCATAGGGAGTCTTTGGGTGATGAATCTATCCCTCCAGCACGTCCTATTAATAGCCGTGTCGAGGTTTAAGTCTCCCGCTCTTGTGGCTCTGACGGATTTAGATTTTTTGAGGTGAAGCATATTCATCAAATCTGGGTTTGACATGGCCTTGTATGTTAGGCAAAGGTCACCTCTGAGCAAGCGGTGGCGACTGAATAGAGCTGGAGTTCTTTCAGTCGGGCAGCATAGGACAGATGTTTGAGACCCTTTATCCTTTTGGTGAGGAACTTTTGTGGCTTCTCCAGCTGCTGCAAGTGTCGGGTCAGATACATTCCGAATGGGGCATTGTACTCAATCATTGGTCTGATGAGTGATGAGTATAGGGAGACTATGACCTCCCTTGATCTAGATGAGAATCCCTTCATGATAAGGTGGGCAATGTAGAATGTCTTCCTAACTACTTTAGCTACATGGGTGTCGAATGACAGACTACTATCAACCTGGGTCCCCAGGTCCCTGATAACTTCTTCTGTGCTCAGTGGATTGCCACCTATTTGGTAGCTAGGGGTAACCTTGTTTTTCCTGAAGGGTATAACTATGCATTTTTTGGCATTTAACTTTAGGCCATGGCTCTGGCACCAGTTATCCGTTTCTGTGAGACCCTTCTGAAGGATATCTGTGTCAGATGTGTTTTCTACTATGGCGCCCAGTTTGCAGTCATCTGCAAACTTTGTCAGCCATAACCCTCCTGTGTTTGCTTGTACTTCGGAAAAGTAGATGCCAAACAAGAGTGGGCCCAGGACTGAGCCCTGTGGTACACCACTTGTGACAGGCTTTGAGTCTGACATGGCGCCAGCAACTCTGACCCTGTGGGTTCTGTCACTCAGTCAGTTTGCAACCCATCTTGTGATGTATGGGTTAACATTTAAGCTGATGAGTTTTTCAATGATACCCGAGTGGGGTATTGTATCAAAGGCCTTCGCCAGATCGAGGTAGGCTGTATGGACTGCCTTTCCCTCATCAATGGCTTTGGTGACTGTTTCGAAAAAGTCAACCAAGTTTAGAAGGCATGATCTGCCTTTGACAAATCCAAACTGGGATGGATCCAAAGTCTGCAAATTCCCTATGTCTTTATTTATGAGGTCCATTATGATCCTCTCCATGGCTTTGCAGATAAGGCTTGTTAAGCTAATGGGCGGTAATTTCCAGGGTCGGTGGAGGCACCGCCTTTGTGAAGTGGGACCACAGTTGCAGTGCGCCACTCCTGGAGTGCGTATCCAGAGGTAAGACTATGATTAAACAGCTGTCCTAGCTGTGGGTTTAATTCCTCGTTGAGTTCGTGGAGCACACAGCCGGGGACACCATCAGGTCCCATGGATGCTGTGTTTTTGCTTTGGAGAGAGCAGTTCTCACTTTGGCGTTGGAGATGTTTGGGGGGCTGCAATCGCTTGGTATAGATATCTCTCCTTTTGGGGGGGAGGGGCGGAGAAGTTTGCACTGAACCTGTCAGCCAGTATGTTGGCAATGTCTGTAGGATCAGTAATCTTCACATCATTTTGAACTAGTTATGAGCATATCTGGGAGTTTCCTCCCAGGTTTCTAACATAGCTAAAGAAGGCCTTATGATTGTCTTTTGAGTCTTTAGCTATTTTTCTCTCAAAATTTGCTTTGGATGATTTTATGAGAGCTCTTAGTTTTTACTTATAGTGATCAAGGGTGTCTTACCTTTTAAGGATTTTGCTCTATCTTGTAGTAGCTTCCTCCTTTTGTTGTAGAGTTTGTTTATGGCTGGGGTCCACCAGACTGGACGCTTGCCTTTGGTACAAAGAGTCTTTGTTTTGCTTGGGATTGCCTTATCCATGCAGTCCTGCAGGTGCTGGTAGAAGGCATTTGTAAGTGATTCAGCGGCTTGAGTACTGTTTTTCGCCGCTCGGGGCCTTAAAGGAGACCACACTAGTCTTTAGAAGTGTGAAGTCGGCTTTCGAGAAGTTCTTTACTGTGGTCTTTTTATTTCAGGTGGGGTGGGATGAGGACCTCCAGCGAGATTAGTTTGTGATCTGATCTCACCAGTGAGGGGTATACTTCGGTGTTGAACATTGTGCTCCCATGTTCGTGATGATGAGATCAAGTATGTTTTCTCCTCTTGTGGGGATGGTGACTAGTTGTTCCATGGCATTTGAGTTTATGAATTCCAGGAACTTTTGGGCTAGGGTGTTTGGGCTTGAGTAGTGTTCCCAGTCTATATTAGGGTAATTGAAGTCACCTAGTATGATGGTGTTTGGTGATACATTTATCCCCTCTAGTGTTTTCAGGAAGGCCATGTGAGGTTCCTGAGTTTGTGAGGGTGGCCTGTAACATGCTACAATTTGCAGAGCAGTCTTGCCTATGGTTAATTGCACCTGGATGGTCTCCGATGCATCGTGCGTTGCCACCAGTCTTGAGGTGTGGGTGTCTTTGATGAATATGGATACCCCTCCTTTCTTGGTATTGTCCGGATTTTGGGGCGGAACGCATGATAAGAGGTAAAACCTGATAGTGCTGGGGTGCTCTCAGGAGCCTTGAACCAGGTTTCTGTCACTGCACAGACATCTATGTTCTCCATACTGAGAAGGGCCTCGAGTGCGTGCATTTTGAGATTTAGACTTCTGGCATTGAGCAGCATTACCCTTAGTTTTTTTCCTTTTTTGTGTTCTAGGGTGGTAGGTTTAGAATTTGACCCTTGCCTAAACAAGACACTATGCGGGTGGCAAGAGCCTTTGCCAATATCCGGAATCCCCAGGGTGACAGGTGCAAGCCGTCCCTTGCGAAGCAGCATGGCTTGTCCAGCATGTCATCCCAGGCAGACAGACATTGGATCCCCTTTGAATGACACCAGAGTTTAAGCCAATTGTTAAAGCTGACCATCTTATCTCTGTATTGTGGCATCATTCTTGGTGAAGGTAGGATACTGCTCAAGGTCAGGGTCATACCTGCCTGGGCTACATAATCAGAGAGCTCCTCAATGTCTCTTTTCATGTAGTCCAAGGAGGTACGTCTCAGGTCGTTTACACCAGCGTGGACAATGACTGAGTCGTATTTGTACCTGCTGTTGAGAGACCTGAGTGCTTGCGTTATGTGGCGGATTCTAGCGCCCGACAGGCAGCTTACTGTGACCTTCTCCTTACTCAATCTGGTGAGCGGGACGTCAGTGTGTCTGACTATGGAGTCACCAATGACTAGTGTGTCTGGCATTGTGTTTGGCCTTAAGGGCTGTGACTGTTTGACACTCTGACTGTGAGGTCTATGTGTTGCAGGTGTTGTGTTCTGAGGTGGTGGTCGTTTGGGTGTCTGCTTTGGTGGCCTCTGCTGTTTTGGTAGATTTTTGATCAGAGCCGAGTATGTCTTTGTGTGTTTATGTGTATGATTTGAGGTTGTGATGGTACTATGTGAGACTGGGTCTATAGTGTGTGTGGTAACCTTCTCCTCCTGACTGGTCTTGCCAGTCCTATGTTGAGAGAGCTCAGCCTCCAGTTTGGCCGTATAGTTGCATCTCTCGCATGTATTTGTGTTTTGTGGGAGGAGGAGAGGGTTGTCTGTGTACATGAGGCAATTGTAACATTGCCTCAATATTCCCAGGTTCACCAGCTGAGCAGGAGAGGACACTAGCAACTGATCCCTCGACATGCTAGAAGGACTAGACAAAAACTTTAAAAGAGATTCCGGGGGACGTGGGTGACCGAGAAATGGGGGTTTGCCTTTTTGGGGTGCTATCTATAAGAGTGCCGTATCAAGGTAATAAGTACTGTAGGAGCAAGTGCTAGGTTTAACAGATAGAGAAAAGTCTACTTGGAGTCAAGTAGAGATGATCTTTTTAGGTATTAGAGAAAGTGCTAGTAACAGGGATGCTTAAAGGTAAGATTGAAAAGAATGCACTCTGCAGTGTGCACTAGAGAAGTTAGATATGAAAGTAGGTAACTTGAGTTTTACCTGTTTAAAAGTTAAGGTTTAGTGGAGAGTTACTATTTTTAAAACAGCAAGATGGACTGAAAGGGTGGTTACTTTTGTATTTTGGTACTATGAAATACTGTAGGATGGCCAATAAATTTAAATAATTGAAGGGGTGGGATTTCAAAAGTGATGGTTTTGTGATTACTCACATAAGCCAGTGAAAGTAGAGAGAAATGAGATATATGGTCAGATTAACATAAGAGGCGGGCAACTAGAAAGACAGTGGTATTCTGCCTGACTCAGAACAGAGAGAGCTGTGGTCTCTTTTGAAGTTTTAATATGCTGTTAAAACAGAATGCAAGCAAAACACAAGGTAAAGAAAACAAACTACATAGGTTCATACTTAGGTTCATACTAGGCTATCTGCCCAAGGGCATTTATAAATATAGAAAGGCAATACAGAAATACAAAAAATAACAGCAAACTAACCTTTCCTTCATAGCAAAATGTAGCAGAGTCTGGATGAGCCTTTCTGGTAAAGCAACTAACTATGCACTATCAACTAACTATGCACTATCCTTAACCCCTCTCTAACTCTAAGGTCCGCAACTACCGCACACTTCCCCTACACACATACACCCAAACAAAATAAATAAACCAAATACATACATTTAAAAAACACCTACTTCTAACACTACACTAACTCTTACATACATTACCTATCTATGCACTTACCTTAACCGAAATCCTAACACTAAATTCCTATCTATCGCACACTTACCTTACGGAGCTATACTGCAGACGGGACAACCAAAACAAATCAACATTTCGAACTTTGTGGTTTTGAACTTTTGCTGTTTACGTACTTCGCGAAATATGGGTTGACGTCTTCGTATTCGCCTAAAGGAATTTTTGCTCTCGTAATAGGAACCCGATAATTTGAGGGGGCCCATGTAAGGGATGCAACATTTAGGAACTGCCTCTATCCATTAGTGGCATGATGATGTAAGAAGTTAGAAAAATGTGACTATGGAAGAAAATGGGCAGAAATGGACCCCAAACCCAAAAAAAGTATATTCAAACATTCTTTGTACAAAGCACCTCCAAGACTGCAGAAGGTTTTACTGAATCTTTAAAAGTATGAGCTGACAGTAAACTACACAAACCAGATATGATGAGAGACGAGTACATCATATTTATCAGAGAAACAAGAAGAATTGTTAGAAAAAGAACCAGAGATTCTTTGCATAATTCCATAATACCTTCCCTTTTAAGTAATACTCTTACTGGTACACCGAATTGTTTGAAATTCCATTTACATATCCCTATGGTATTGTTAATTAAGCCTAATCAATGACAGTATAAAAAGTATCAGATGTCCAGAGATTTACTGCTAACACTTTAAAAATAACATGTGGCAAAAGAAATTACAGCAGGAAGTTGACCTAAGCAAAAAAAAAGTTTGTTACTTCTTTTTAAGGATATAAATTATAGCCAAGGCTTAACATTCAAATTACAAGTAACAGCGCCTAATCAAATGAGACAAACATGCTTAATAAGTTATAGGATACTTGGGATTGGAAGAGAAAGGTGCAAAGAAAGAGCAAGACATTTAATCTATTGGCCAAGAATGTCAGCTCAGACAAAATAGTGTAGAGCTGTTGTGATATAATAAATTTATATAATATCTAAGGGAAGTAATAATATACTCAGTACTACATCAACCATGAATTCATATATCATATCAGATCATATCTAAGGGGGAAATTAATAGTGCATCCAGTATCATCTTTACCATGGAATAAAGAAGGCACATATTTCTTGGCACACATATTTGTTTCAGATAAACGCAGCTGTGCATACGTTTATGTATGTTATATTCCAAGACCCCACCCCCATAATCTGATAATACAACTGTGATTAGTGCATTAACTCTATAATCTCACGACGATGGATACCTGTTGTCACATCTGCCAACAGTCAACAATACAAGATTCACGAATTCAGAGGATTTCTTCATGAGTAAAAATGATTCAAACATATAATGTCCAATTAAAACTATCTGCAGCCTAATGCAGTATACTTCTTTCTATGAGCAGTCAGAGTAAAGATTGGAGGATGAAGAACATCCATATAGTCTATATCATTTATCAAGCATGTCAAAGACCAGATGTTAGGCTTCATATAGTAGTATGTCGGTGCAAGTGTTGTCTATGTATTTATTTCCTAGAGGTTCCATATTTTTCCAGTGCCTGATGATACTTTCTAGATAAAATCAGCTTTGACCAAAACAAAGGTATCAGAGAAGAATGAATCTTCCCTCACATCAGCACACCCAGGGTCTTAAATGAGGCTGTTAGGAAAATAATTGACCCCTGCAAAGGTAATAAATACACAGTCACAAACTCCCACGTAATACGTAGCCACATCTAAAAGGATAACTTGATAAAACCAAAGGAGAAAAGAACTAGATGTTTAACAAGCCAGAATTAAAAACATGAAACTATGATGGTCAACCAGTAAAAGGAGAATAGGAACTAGCACATAATACAAAACTAGAACCATCAGCATGTATTGCCTTTTAAAGCAACACTTGAATTGGCCCTGGAATAAACCGAGTCAACAACCTCTATTCTGCATGACATCTCCCCAAGTTAAAGCAAATCTCTCATCTCATATTAATATAGATGTAAAAAAAATAATAATTCACTAGTTTGCTAACTGTAAAAACAAACTGAAAAATCTTGAACCAGTGACCTTTGAACCTTTGTAATCCCATTTAAACCAGGTAGTTATAGTATAGAACAGAAATGTATCCTTTTATTAAATGCTGAAAAACTACCTGGTTTAAATGGGATTTCTTCACTAAAACCATTATTAAAAGGGCGTAGATTGATGCATAAGTAGATTTTTAAATAGTCTTTTATATTCCATACTATCTTACTGTTTTTATTCAGGTGTACATTTTTTATGCATATATATATATATATATATATATATATTTTTTTTTTTTACATATATACATTTTATATGGGTCTATATTAGAACATTGAAATTTCATAATTTCAAATGTTCTAATATCGACCCCTATTCAGCAAATGCTGAAAATAGCGAAACGACAGATAACCAAATGTTTTCCTAGGGAAAGAATCCGGTTGTCCGTTTCTGTCATTTTGCTATTTTCAGCGCTGTGGTGGAAAGTTACGGGTCGGGTTCAGGTAAGTGTGCGATTGGGCGTGGGTTAGGTAAGTTAGGGTTAGGGCGCGGGGTTAGGTATTTGTGTGATTGGGTGGACTTGAGGGTTAGGTGAGTTAGGGTTAGGGCGCGGGGTTAGGTATTTATGCGATTGGGTGGACTTGAGGGTTAGATGAGTTAGGGCGCGAGGGAGGTATGTGTGCGATTGTGTGGTCATGTGGGTTAGGGTGAGTTAGGGTTAGGGTGTGGGTGAGGTAAGTGTGCGATAGTGACGGACCTTAGGGTTAGGGTTTGGGTTAAGGTAAGTGATAGTTAGTGGTGTTTGTACAGTTTAGTGTAGGGTTAGCTGTAAGATTTTGGGTGTATGTGTTTGGATTGCTGTTTGTTTGGTGTGCTTGTGTTGTGTGTATGTGTTTCAGACCAGGCAAATTTTTCCCTAGGAAAAAATTTGCTGTTCTGAATGTTCAATGTTATCAGCATTCACTGAATAGGGGTCGATGTTAGAACATTCGAAATTGTGAAATTTCAATGTTCTAATATAGACCCATTTTATACATATATATATATATTTTTTTTTGATTGTGTAATGTGTGTTATGATTACATACGCCTTTTATGTAATTAATTAAATTTAATGACATCATATTTTACTGCTTTTTCATTGGTTAAAATTTTATATTTAAATGGTGGGTACTTCAGTTAAAAGTTGTCTGATGAAGCGGTGTGTCTACCGGCAAGGTGCTTGCCATTTTTATTTTCAGGCTACATATTAAAGTATTTTGAATTTAGCCTTGTTTTTTTCGGCATTTCTTTTTTCTTTTTGTAACATAGCTGATTTTCCTTTCATTTCTGTGATGCCTCTGGAAAAAACAACAAAACAAAAAACAGCAATCGCGATACTGTTTTCTTTGTCACTTCTCCTGCAGTGATTTACTGTGCAAGCGTGGGAATGCAAGTCCCATAGACATGCGCAGTACATCAGCCTACAGAAGACAATGTGGAATAAGACTGAAGTGCTGTTATACCAAGACATTATTTAAGAAAGTTAAACAATTTCTTTCTTAAATAATGCTATTTCATAATAGCAATAATCCACTCTTGTGTGTGGGTATATCAGGATTCACCCAAGGATGGCTTTGTTTAGTCAGTCAGGCTTCCCCCTCATGCTCAAACCACAGCGACCATGGGTAAATTCTGGTGAATGTGATAGTCAAGTTAATGGAAGTTGTCTTGAAAAATAACTTTATATTTTTTGAAGGGGCACATTATAAACAGATGAGTGGGGTTGCCATGGGGGCAGCTTGTGCCCCCAATTTTGCTAACTTTGTCCTGACATTTTGGGAAACCAATTACGTTTTTAATTCAGAATATTTTAAACATGTTCAGTTTTATGGTCGGTTTTTGGACGACTTATTTATTATTTGGAGAGGGGACCAAGTTATTTTATTTTAAACAGTTTTTTGGAATACATTAACAGTAGCGTTTGGTTCCTAAATTTTACATATGTTACTAGTCAAGAAAGTATTAGTTATTTGGACATTAGCTTGACATATGACAGAAGTAGGAAAAAGTTGGTTTCCAATATATACAGGAAGTCCACCTTCTCAAACTCATATTTACATTACGACAGCTGGCACCCTCACCACCAAAAGAAGGCAGTGGTAAAGGGTCAGATGGTGAGGGCGGCTAGAATGGTCAGTGAGGAGGTGGACTTTGAACGGGAAGTTAAATTTATTGTCACTTTATTTTTGAATAGAGGTTACCCAAAAGATCTTTGCAATAACATTGCCAAAGAGGTAACAGACAAAAGATGTAAAGGATTTTATAAAGCTTTATTGCATTCCAGTGAAGTTACATCAGTTGATAGTGTGGTTGGCGATCTTGTGGACATTAGGAAATTTGTTTGTAACAACATTCCCCTATACATCACCACTTACAACGATATAGCAATTAAAATTCAAAATATAGTGAATAAAAACTGGAATTTTATTAGCACAGATAAAATAATAGGGGAAAATTTTAAAGGGTGTGTAACTTATGTGTATAGAAAAGATACATCATTTAAGGAACTTTTTGAAAATCTGAACGTTAAACCCAAGGATTTTTCCAATAAACCCAAGGGTAGTTTCAAGTGTGGTAGGTGTTCGACATGTAGATACATGATAAACATAGATAGAGTGGTGACAGTTAACAATCAGAATATAAACATAGGTCAATACATCAATTGTTACACCACCAATATTGTATACATTGCAGTCTGCCAAAATTGTGAAAGTTTTTATGTTGGCAAGACGAGTAGACACTTAAGAGACAGAGTTAAGGAACTCTTACTGGATATCAGAAATCATAAAACAACTAACGCATTAGCCAGACATATAAATCAACATGCAGATCATTCTTTTAAGTTTTTTGGGGTAACACATTTGCACTTTGACGCACAGGGCAAAGTTACAAAATTTAACTTGGACATTTCAGAATTGAGGATGCAAATATACCTTAATGCTCATCAGTCCCCCGGACTTAATGAATATATCAGTATAAAACCTATTTTACGGTTCAACAACATAAAAGGTTACTGATTTCGGTTTATGTATAACATATATATATATATTTTTTTATGTGAACAACCTGTGGCAATGTAATTTATAAATTATGAGCAGTTTGTAGTGTTTTTGTATTAGTTTGACTTTATACAATTTATATTAGGGTTATATTATATTGTGAGCAGACAGACACATTTTCAATGTTTTTAATGAATAATGTAATAATGTATAATGTTTAATGTTTTATGCATTAAGCATAACGTTGTTTTTAGGCATATCTAGAATTTTAATAATTTAGAGTAATTGTAAGATAGCATGAAGTTTTTTGATGCTGCTGGTACGTATATGTGGGTGTATATATGTAATAGTTTTTTGGCGGGAAGTTAATTGAATAATTGAGGCACTTATTGCAACCTTAGTCAAGTATTTAAGAGGTTTTTGTATTGTTTTTATTGTTCTGAAGAAGTTCGGTGACACGAACGAAACCTAGGTCGACGTTTCTACTGGTTTTTGCAACAATAAATACTTTTTTGCGTTTATGGACCTTGGATTCGTTTCTTTGGTATACCAGCAGCTATTTAGTGATACAGCAGTCCTACCGAGAACGCTGAGCTTTCTTCTTACGCTATACCTTTGCAAGTAAATTCTGATATATACCTACACAGTCATGGATTATTGCTTAAATGTCTCAGTGGGTAGCAGTTTTTGTTTTTGGAGGGAGGTTCTGCATTCCCTTGAGGCATTAAATGCAAGTTACCTGTTCTGATATTGGTGGCAGTTCTTGTAGATGTTAACAATACCATATCACTTACCAGGAGCAGGCTAGGGAAATTCCTCAAGTATCCTTGTCAGATTTCCCCCTGCTAGTCCTAACGCAACTTCATGGCATCTCCTGAAAATGGATAATAGGATCAGTGGGGGCTACACAGTGAAGAAATGTAAATTAATAAAAAGTGCAGTGTAAATAAATAAAACCGCTGCCATATTTGCCATAATTAAAGACGGCATCAACTCAAATGAGCAATGAAACATCAACAAAATAAAAAAAGAAAAAAAAATGCATCAAGCATGCTGACAAAATCAAAGCTGGATATTCAGAAAACGAAAATTAATCCACATTAATAATGTAAATAAAGCATGAATAACACAGGCAATAGAACTACGTGGGAGGCATCTCCAAAATGCTAAAATTACATACACTGAAAAAAACTGCACACAACGTATTAATGCACGTGTGTATAAATGTATGTGTTGTGTATTTATATGTATATATATTTATAAATATGTGTGTATGTATGTGTATATATATATATATATATATATATATATATATATATATATATATATATACTTTCAAATGCCGAACAGGAATCTCGAATTTTCAAATCTCGAGATGAAAAAATCGACCTGTTAAAACAATGGAACTTCAAAACCATGATGGTTAGAATATCAAAACATCAAAAGTATTACATTAAAGGAAACAGCACCAAACCTATACTTTTCCAAAACCTTACATAATTAAAACAAACATCTATACTCCATGAAAAACACACTAGCAAACATATATAAGCAATACAGTCGACAATCCTATCCTTTCACCAAACAAACTTTTTGGCATCGTATTTGCAGGGGGGCAAGCCCCCTGCACCCTCCACATCCGCTGGTAAGTAAAATATATGAACTATGAGATCACAGTACCGTAAAAATAGGGCAAACTACCAAATAAACACAATTTTACCTTGTAACCACAGACATCCACGTTACATCTGTCATGTTTTTTTCTTTTCACGTAACAACGCACAGCTCCTTAAAGAAACACTAACCTTTTACATTATTTCACTGCTTACTCCACTACTGTTCAGGAAAGTAATGTGATAATATGAACTTTCAGGATTATGAGCTTTTCTCATCTCAACATTCTGCCGTTCGGGATTCTGGTAATTCAGTATTTGAAAGAGAATCCATCTATCTATATAAATATATATATATATATATATATATATATATATTTATATATATGTAGAGCTATTGCATAAGATTGAACGTTACATCATCAAGACCACAGGAATGAAAGATTTGTTGTACATGCACAGCAAGTAGAGCAGTGACACATGTATACTAGAACTGGTGCTTAGCGTTAAAAGGTGTGTGCACAATCAAGGAAGAGTTCTCCCCCAACCCGTTATTCCAGCCAGTTGCAACTAGATGGCAACATAATACCTTTAATTAGACAGAGACACACACACACACACACACACACACACACACACACACATACACACACACACACACACACACACACACACACACACACACACACACACACACAGTCTTCCAGTCCCAAGCATTCGCTATTTTAATTAGAAAAGTTTTGCTTTTACATTCAGTATCCTCTCTATACTAATGAAAACTCTCTCTATAACTGCCCAACAACCCTGTTTGTGTGCTTACAGTGATACTTACTTAAAGCATTCCAGAGCTACTTAAAGTAATATTTTATTAGATGCTGATATCTTAAGCTTATTACTCACCTTTAACTGATGGTGTTTCAGCTCTTGTCCCTGCGGGAGATGGGCCCACTCCATTTGCTATGCTCTCCACCAACCCCCATAGCAATAATCTTATACTAACCTGACCCCTCCCATGCCTCTCTTCCACCTATCCAATAACCCCCTAATTATTCCCCTAGTCATGCCATAGCTCCTAACTACTCTAGCTCCCCACCCATTCTAAATAGGGCCATATATTCTCCATCCCCTACACTATAGCTACTGTTACTCAATCAGACTGCACTCTGCCACCAGCATGTCCATCACTATTACTATCATCTCACTTCTCTCACTTACACTCTCTCTCTCCTAACAATAATCACAGCATTCCAGACACCCAACATACCTCCTACACCCACCTGTACAACCACCACACATAAACTACATTTATCAAGCTACTCTGACATCCACCCTAGCTTATTCATAGCCAGTACATCTGTACTATCCAAAGTAAAAATTCTACCTCTCCAAAGAAACCACCAGCAGCAACTATAGCACTTTAGGGGAAAAAAAACGTATAGGTATAAACCACATAATTAGCTAAAGCATTATATCTCAATGCGGTGATATACAACCCAATCCAGGCCCACTCACCCCCAGCCCCAGCCAACACTCATGCTCAACCATAAATCTCCATGGCCTTAGAAGCAAGATACTTGAACTCTAGTGTTGGATTTCACAGAACAACCCCAGTATTATAGCAGGTACCGAAACCTGGTTGAAATCATGTGTGAAAAAGACAGAATTTCTCCCCCCCAGGCTACTCATGCCTAAGAGCTGATTGGCCCCACAAGAGAGGAGGGGGGAGTAGAAATACTCTTCTCTAGCAAATATACTTTAATCCCTACTCAAAACCAACACCCAACTTCTCCCCAGCCAAAGTACTAATCTCTAAATTCAAACTTAATCATAAAAACATTTGCATAATTGCTCTGCATATTCCTCCAGGAAACAACATACCAATATTGGAATTGGAAAACATACTTGCCTGGACATCCCAAAACATAGATAATGAAACCATCATCCTAGGTGATGCAAACACTGATTGGCAAGACGTTGCCCAAAAGAACTCATAAAAAAACATAAACCTTTACAACTTCTCCCAACTAATTCAAGACATCACCAGACCCCACAAAAATATCAACTGGGGCACCACAATAGACTTCATATTAGTGTCCAACCCTAACATCACCACCACTGCAGGCATACTACCTAATACCATTAGTGACCACCACCCAGCATATATCCTACGCAAATCTACCCCGACCCTAGGCAATCACCAAAGCAAATCAACCAGAAATTTGACTAAGTTCCAACCATCCATATTTAATGAAACATTAGCTAAAGTAAATTAAAACCCCTCAAATCCATGCAACTTTATGAGGCTGTGGAATACTTTAACATTCCTAGACCTCATAAATAGGCAAGCACCCACCTGCCAAAAACTAATAAAACATAACCATGCAAGCTGGCTCTGAAAATCCACCAAAGATGTCTTGTCCAGGACAGATAAAATCTGGAAATCATGGCAGAAAAACTAAGACCCCTCAACTCTGCTACAATACAAGCAACTCAGTAACCAACTAATAACCAGAGATAAAACAGCCCACTACCTCCACCTACAAAGCTAACATAAAGATAATCCCAAAAAAATCTGGTCCTCCATCAACCATTATTCCCAGGTTCTCAAAGCAACCCATTCCCTGACCCAGACAAACCCCCCACTGAACTTGCCCCCTTCTTCAATGACACCATAGCTAACCTAACCACCACCGTTCCTACAGTTACCACTGGCACCACCACCAAGACAGCTGATGACAAAAATTCTCCCCCATACCCACTGCCACAATAAAAAAAAAAAACTTTTACTTAAGCTAAAACCCTGTACTGTGGCTCCTGACAATCTACCGCCACACTTCTGCAGTTAGCTGCAAACTCTGTTGCTTATCCCATCAGCATATTCATTAACAGATTGATTAAAGAATTCCTAGTCTTAGACATCTGGAAAAAAGCACACATTCTCCCGTTATGCAAAGGCGGCACCAACACAGACACCACAAACTTACAGCCCATAGCAATTCTTTCCCCCTTTCTAAAATACTGAAAAAATGCATCCATGCCCAGATCCTCAACAACCTGGTTGAAAACCAAATTCTATCACCCATTCAGCATAGTTTCATACAACACAACTAGTGCCCTCCTCTCCTTCTTTAATACAGCTAACCAGTCACAGGATTCTGTCAAAATAATCGCTTCTCTTTTCCTAGACCTCTCCAAGGCTTTTGATACCATTTCCACACCATCCTCCTCTCCAAACTATCTACCCTCCACATTTCCCCACTTACCCTACAATGGTTCAATAGCTGTCTGTCCAATAGGCAGCATTCCACCAAGTGGCAACATTCTTACTCTCCCTTCCCCAGTACTTCCACAGGGGTACCCAAAGCTCCATACTTGGACCTGTCTTATTTAGCATCTTTATTAACAACTTTAACTCCACCCTTCCACAATGCTCAATAATCCAGTATGCTGATGATTCTACTATAATATGCACTGCAAATTCCAGCTCTGAACTCCAGCAAATCACCAGGAATGTTCTCACCACTATTGAGGCTTGGATGCTTAGCGATCATCTTGCCCTAAATCCGAAAAAAACAAAGCTAGTACTTTTTACCCCTAAGAAAACCACTCCCCTACATAAAAAAACTCTTCACTATACAAGCCCAAGACAATACCACTATAGAAGTTGTCCCACACACTAAACTACGAGGCATTATTATAGATTAAAACCTTAAATCTGACCTTCACATAAACAATAACATCAAAAAAACACACCAAAAGCTTTGTATACTCAAGCACCAACACTTTCTTAGCCTCTCTACTAGACAGACCCTTGCAACCACCTTTTTATTACCCTCTCTCCTTTATGGTGCCCCTCTCCTCACTAATATCCAAAATTCTGCAAAATCCAAACTTGAAAGGTGTTAAAACAGAAGAGCCAAATTTGCCACCAAGGCCAAATTCTTATTCCACCACTATCACTCACTGAAACAATTAGGCTGGTTGGAACTCCCGCACAATCTCTCATTCAGCCAACTGACTGCACCACACAAAATAATTTACAGACCCACAGACTGTCCTGCTGTCTCAACACTACTTGCCCAACATCAACCCAGCAGGCAACTAAGATCTCAAAATCATCTACTTCTAAAAGTAGAAAAGCCCACCTTACCTGCTGGCCAACTCGTATACTCCTTCACCATTGCCAAACTATGTAACTCACTTCCACCTTCTATAAGAAACACAGGCAGCACCACCACCTTCCAACAAATACTGAAAAATTATCTCCACTCTTCCTGGCTTATGTACCTGCTCTATAACAACCCTTCCTGGCTATGTACCTGCTCTGTAACCTAACCTCTTCCTTTCTCCTTATATTATAACTAAACTCCTGTGCTTTCTGCTACTGCTGGCTGATGATATTTTCTCCATAATTTTTTTTATCACTTGTTGATACTGATATAATAATGCTGAGTAATACATCTCTTTTTATACCTCTTTGATTGACTTCATCTGGCAATCAACAAATTCCTGCTTTTATGTATATATTCTGTATCTAGTACTGTAATCACTGTGTGTAAAACTGTACCTACTTTTGTACCAATTAATGTTTAATATTTTCTGTACCTATGTTCTTGTTGGAGTTTTTCTCCCCGGGCCTCCAATGAAAATGATCCCTCTTAGGTCAAGTGGACTTTCCCTGTAAGCAAATGCAAAAAATTAATAAGGATGATCACATAATCGAAACTATAAAGCACTGACTCTGCAAACATGTTTTGTTTGTACCAAGCTGAAATGAGGTGGGCTACCAGCCACAAGTCTGAACTGAGATAAAAGATAGTAGAGGCTTCTGAGCTCCCCAAAAAACATAAGTTCATGTTTTTTTTTCTTTTGCTTATTTATACTATTTACTGCACTTTTTTATTGCCTGCTGCCTACTTTTATATACTGTACTTATTTACTATGTACTAAATTACACTGTTATACTGCAATTGCATGCTACACTGTGCTTTAAAATTTAATTGTGTTGCTGTTTTCACTGTTTAGCAAGTTTTTTTGTTGTTTCGGCCATTTAAGTGTTGACTTAATTTTTTTTCACTGTTTTAAAGCCTGCTCTGGTTTTCCCACCAAGCAGTACTTAATTAACTGATCTGTTAACTGTTTAAATCATTCTTTAGAGCCTCCTGGCTGATTTCCTGCTGTTTTAAAAGTTTTTTTCAGTGTCTCACTGCTGTTTTTCTGCTGTGTTAAATATTCTGTAGTGTTTTCCACTGAATCTAGGGTAGCTAGTAGTTGTAGCATAGTCCACATCCAGGCCTGCTGCTTCTGGAATTTTGTAGTGGTTTGTTTGTTCTGAGCACGTTTGCCAGGCCATCTTGGATTGGAAGGGACTTAGCTGCACTTTTGTGAGAGAATTGTGTTGATGGGGACCTCACTGGTACAAGGAGGCAAGTCCTCATTGGTCCTTTTGAATTTTATTAGAGATTTTTAGCTTCTGGTATTTAGGTCTTGCATCAGCAGGTTTCTGCATGTTTGCATGTCACAAAGCACCAGGCACTCGTACCCAATTGTGCATCAAAGCCAAACAGGTAAATTCAACAAATTGTCCCTTAAAACCCAGGCAGAAATATTCAATGAGCCCCTCTGTGATTGTTTCTGAAAAGCCACCCCTAGTGACAACAGTCTTTAACCTAGCATTAAGGAGAGTTGGACTGCCCTTGTTTCTCCTGCCAATCTTTTTGACTTGGGTCTCTTGAGGCTTTGTAGCAACTGTTTCATGTACACAGACAACTCTCTACTAATAACAGTCTAGGTACTATTTACACTGAGAATCTAGAATCCATGCCCTCTCTCACTCAAAATAGTAACACGGAAAAGGTTGTCAACTCACCTTCCACCACATATTCACATAGTACCATTACTCGTACACATAGTATGCATCAAACACACAAATTCATATAAGTGTAGGTTCTCTCAAAAAACTTACCAAAACACCAGAGAACTCCACAACACAAGTCTGCTACAGCTAACAGTCTTCACAGCACCAATGACACACAGCAAACACCAGTGTGTCACCCACCAAGCCTGTAAGGTATAACACTCAGAAACTTTTTTCTTGTCATTGGAGACTCAGTAGTGAGACACATGGATGTCCCACTCACCTGGCTGGAAAAAGAGAAAGTCATGGTCATATCCCTGTCCGGTGCCAGAATTCGCCAAATCACACATGCACTCCGGTCTCTCAGCAACACTTACCATTATGACTTTGTCATCATTCTTGTTGGTGTGAATGACCTGAGACATACTTCACTGGACTATGTGAAGAAACACATGGTTGAGCTGACTGTGTCCCAGGCAGGTATGTCCCTAGCCTTGAGCAGCATACTACCCTCACCTAAACGATGCCACAGTATAAACAAAAAAATTATTGATTTCAGTAACTGGCTTAGTGTTTGGTATCATTTCAAGGGGATCCAGTTCCTGGCTGCCTGGGAAGCCATGGTCGACAAATCTCACTGCTATGCCAGAGATGGTTTGCACCTGGCACCACTAAGCTTTTAGCTGCTGGCAAAGTCTCTTGCCTCTCCCATAGTGCCTTTTTCTAGCAATGTCTTGAAAACAACATTACCAATGTAAAATTAACCAATCAGAAAAAAATAAGGGTCATACTGCTAAATCCTAGGAGTTTAAACCAAAAACTGCATTCTCTGGAAGCACTTCAATCACTAGAAGATATAGATATCTTTGCAGTCACAGAAACCTGGTTAAGGTAAGAACCCCATTCAAGCCCTAGCCAGTTATAGTTCCCCCACCATGGATCACAACACCCATGAAGCCTACTTAACCAAACTGAAAACAAACCAGATTTTACCGAACACACTGGCTATGGAGGATTTCGATTATCCCAACAACAAATGAGAAGCCTACTCTAGTCCAAACTTGCTATCACAAAAGCTCTTTGACTTTGTGAAATCAAATGCCTTGGAGCAAAATGTCCATACCCTGAGAAGAGGAACAAACATTCTAGATCTGGTTCTCACCAACATGTCAAATAAGTGCACCGCTGCAACTATTAGGTTCATAGATTCATAGGTAGGTACTAGGCTATCTGCCTGAAGGCATTTATAATCCTAGCCAGAATGTGTTGGCTTTCGCCTCCCCCTTAGATTAGTTCCCCGTGCCTCTGTCCAGCAGAGCCACTGAAGTGATCCCCGGGGTAAACTTTGTTTCCCATCCACTCGTCAAAGTTTCTCTTGGAGTGTTAGCGAGGAACTGTGCCTAATGTAGATTGGAATCTTGTTCCAAAGCATGGGAAGTCTCTGGGAAAGGAATCTCCAGCATGTCCTATTTATTGTTGTGGTGAGGTTTAGATCCCTAGAGCATGTGGCTCGAGGGGATAAGGTTTTCTTTAGGTGGAGCATGTCCATCAATTCTGGGTTGGACATGGCCTTGTATGTCAGGCAGAGATCTCCTCTGAACAGGCGGTATGTAACCGAGTACAGCTGGCGTTTCTTCAGTCGAGCTGCATAGGGCATCTGTTTGAGGCCAGTGATCCTCTTGGTGAGGTACTTCTGTGGTCTTTCCAGCTTTTGCAGGTGTCTTGTAAGGTACATCCCAAATGGGACGTTGTACTCTCTGATGGGTCTGATGAATGATGAGCAGAGGGGCACAATGACCTCTTTTGATCTGGATGCAAACCCTTTTGTGATTAGGTGGGCCACAGAGAAGGATTTTCTAACCACTTTGGCAATGTGATTATCAAAGGAGAGATTACTATCTACTTGGGTCCCCAGATCCCTTATTACGTCTTCTGTATTTAGGGGACTACCGCCTATGTGGTAGTTTGTGGGCACTTTGTTTTTTCCAAAGGGGATGACTATGCACTTTTTGGCATTTAGCTTGAGGCCATGATTTTGACATCTGGTATCCGTCTCAGTGAGACCCTTTTGGAGGATGTCTGTGTCAGCCAGACAGTCAATTATAGCCCCTAGTTTGCAGTCGTCTGCGAACTTGGTAAGCCATAGTCCTCCTGTGCTTGCCTGTACCTCTGAAAAGTATATGCCGAACAGGAAGGGTCCTAGAACTGAGCCCTGGGGAATGCCACTTGTAACCAGTTTAGAGTCGGACCTAGCTCCAGCAACTCTCACCATGTGGGTCCAGTCTGTGAGCCAGTTGGCAACCCATCTTGTGATGTGGGGGTATATGTTCAGGCTGGTGAGCTTGTCTATAATACCAGAATGGGGAATGGTGTCGAAAGCCTTTCCGAGGTCTAGGTAGGCTGTGTGTACCACCTTTCCCTTGTCTATAGCCTTGGTAACTGTCTCAAAGAAGTCCACCAGGTTTAGGAGGCATGATCTGCCCTTAACAAAGCCGAACTGGGTAGGGTCCAGTGTTTGGAGGTTCCCAATGTCTCTATTAATGAGTTCCATGATGATGCACTCCATAGCCTTGCAGACCAAGCTAGTCAGGCTTATAGGGTGATAGTTCCCAGGGTCTGTTGTGGCTCCACCTTTGTGGAGCGGAATAGCCGTTGCTGTGCACCACACTATGGGTACGTAGCCTGTGGAGAGGCTGAGTTTGAATAATGTGTTTAGTTGAGGAGTTAGTTCATCTTTGAGCTCATGTAGATCGCAACCTGGGACACTGTCCAGTCCCATTGATGCTGTGTTTTTGGCTTTGGAGAGGGCTGTTTTAACCTGGGTGTCTGTGATTTCAGGGGCTCTACATTCTTCTGGTATGGTTATGGGTCCTTTAGGGGGCGAGAGGGGGGTGAAGTTTGCGCTGACCCTGTCTGCCAAGATGTTGGCAATGTCTGTCGGTTCAGTGTATTTTGTTCCATCCTGCACTAACTCCGAGCAGATCTGAGCATTGCCACTTAGATTATTGACATAGCTAATGAATGCCTTGTGGTTATCTTTGGAGTCCTTGGCAATTTTTCTTTCAAAGCTCGCCTTGGATGATTTCATGAGGGATCGTAGTTTCTTGCTGATACTGATCAGGGATATCTTCCCTTCTTGGGATTTTACTCTTTTCTGTACTAGTTTCCTCCTCCTATTGTATAGCTTGTTTAAGGCAGGTGTCCACCAGACTGGTTTCCTTTTCTTGGAGGAATGAGTCTTGGTTTTGCTTTGGATAGCACGATCCATGCATTCTTGTAGGTGCCCATAGAATGCATTAGTAAAGGATTTTGCAGCTTGGACAGCATTATCCTTTAACATGGGGGCTTTGAAACTTTCCACCTTGGTCTTAAGTAACGTGAAGTTTGCTTTTGAAAAGGTTTTCATGGTGGTTTCCTTGTCCGAGGATAGGGGTGGAATGTGGCTATCCAAAGTGATTTGTTTATGGTCAGAGCTAACCAGCAAGGGGTTGACCTCCAGTGTGGAGCACCGGTTGCCCATGTTGGTGATGTCCAGGTCCAATATGTTGTCACCTGTGGTGGGAGTGTTGACCAGTTGATCCAGGGCATTTGAGTTTATAAATTCTAGGCAATGTTGGGCAAGGGAGTTAGTACTTGAGTAGTTCTCCCAGTTAATGTTTGAGTAATTGAAATCACCCAATATTAGAGTGTTTGGTAGGACCTTTATGTTTCCCAGTGTTTCCAGAAATGCGGAATGGGGGTCCTGGGACATGGTGAGTGATCTGTAGCAAGCTACAATTTGAATTGCAGTTTTGCCCATTGTTAGTTGCACGTGGATGATCTCTGAAACATCGTGCTATGCCACTAACCTGGAGGTGTGGGTATCCTTGATGAATATGGATATGCCCCTGCCTTTTGTATTTTGGTCCGAGTTCTGTTGCCAAAATATATGGTATGAGTTGTAGCCTGGTAGTGCTGGGGTGCTCTCTGGAGCCTTAAACTAGGTTTCTGTTACTGCACATATATCGATTTTTCTCCATACTGAGGAGTGCCATGAGTGTGTGCATTTTGAGGTTTAGACTCCTGGCATTAAGTAGCATTACCCTCAGTTTTTTGTTACTTGTGCTATTTACGATGGTGGGTTTGTCTTTTGAGCCTTGCCTAAAAAAGGCACTATGGAGGTGGCAAGAGCCTTGGCCAGTATTCGAAAGCCTAAGGGTGACAGGTGCAAGTCGTCTCTAGCGAAGCAGCATGGCTTGTCGAGCATGTCATCTCAGGCGGGTAGACACTGGATCCCCTTTGAATGACACCAGAAATTTAGCCAATTGTTGAAATTGACAATTTTTTTCTTTATACCATGGTATCATTCTTGGTGAGGGCAGGATGCTACTCCGGGTCATACTGGCCTGGGTTATGTGATCAGAGAGCGCTTCCATGTCTCTTTTCATGTAGTCCAAGGAGGTACGGCTCAGGTCATTCACACCAACATGGACAATGACAGAGTCGTATTTGTACTTGTTCTGGAGTGACCTGAGTGCTTGTTATGTAGCAGATCCTGGCACCTGACAAGCAGCTAACAGTAACCTTCTCCTTATTCAGCCTAGTGAGTGGGACGTCAGTGTGCATGTTGGGTATGTTATTTTGCCTTAAGGACTGTGATTGCGTGGTACACTGGTTTTGTGAAGTATGTGTTTGGGGTGGAGCTTGCTTTGATGTCTGCTTTGGACATCTCTGTTGCTTTTGCAGATTTTTATTTAGAGCTTCCAAGTATGTTTTTATGTATTTGTGTTTTTTTTGCCGGTGCTGGTTTAATGGGTCTATGTGTGACTGGTGGTGTGATGCAAGTATTTCCCTTCTCCTCTTGACTGTCTGATCCAGTCTTGGGTTGAGAGAGCTTAGCCTCCAGTTTGGCTGTATAATTGCATCTCTCTCATGTATTAGTGTTTGGTGGAAGGAGGAGAGGGTTGTCTGTGTACATGAGGCAGTTGTAATATTGCCTCAAAATGGCCAGATTCACCAGTTGGACTGGAGAATGCATTTGAAACCGCCCTTTGGACATGCCAAGATAGGTACAGTGAACCTTTGTACTGAATGGCTGATAAGGTCAAATAGAGAGCCTTGTCCTTCTGTACACTATAGGAGGGTCTAGTGCTAGGGTTTATAAGTGCTTGCTATGAGTTTTGAGCAAGTGCCAGGCTGAGAAATGAATGGCTTGAGTGCTTAAGTTGAAAGTTTGTCTAGTTCCAAGGGAAAAATTGAAGAGGAGACTTTGGAGCCGAGAATAGTTTTACCCTAGCTACCCGGTGTGCAAAACCAGGCAAATGCGTTTTTTATAGCAGGGAAATGAAAGAGATAGAAATTAGCCCAAAATGGTCAATAAACTACTAATTTCTGGGCTGAAACCACTCCTCCAGGGACAGATAGGCTTCTCAAAGCTCCCATCTCTCACAGCTGAACAGAGAAACTCCCTTCTATCCAAGTAAGGTATGGGTAAACACAGAGATTTGTAACACAGCCCAGAATTCAGCACTGACCTGAAAACTGGACTATACTAGCTTAGAAAGGCGGGAAACAAGTATTTTTTTTTTGTTTTTCTTTTTCAGAAAATAAAGCAGATACAATCAACAAAACACTTTAAATGCACAGAAAAGGATACTTACTGTTATATATCTGAGATCAGAGTTGTAGTCAATGCCCTTAGTAATAAAGTAGGAAGAAACACAAATACAGTAAAAGCAGCTGAATAAAGTGCAAATTTATATATATATATATATATATATTTATATATATATATATATATATATATGTATATATATATAAAACAATAGAAAACAAACTGACTTAAACAAGTTACCCAATTAACCAGAAAAAAGATCAAAACTGAGCCATGTTCCAGCAGTCTTCAGACAAGTTCTAACTGCACACTCCTGCTACTAGGGTGCAGGGGAACCTTCTCCAAAAAAAGATGACCTGGATCAGTGCTCAAGTTATACAAACAAAGCTAGATTCAGTAGGTCTGTATCTGGTCTATGCTACAGCAACAAGGCGCACCAATTTCAGAAAGATACAGTTCAAATAAGCAGGCACAATAGGCCTGTGACCCTCATTAGTTAAAACTGACTGCAAATCAGTCACCTTCGAACTGACACTAACATCAGAACTCACAGAGGGTGAAATCAGACTAAAAAGCTTTAACAAGGCAAAGTATACCCTCCTAGGTGAAGGTAAAAATGCATTGCAAGTCCCACTCTAAGCTGAAAATGGTAACTATGCCGAAGCTTACACTAAAGCCCTGTACAATCATTGCTTAAGTGTATAAACTTGGCTGTACCAGATAGAATCAAAGCCAGAGCCCCAGGTAAAATCAAGCTGCCATGGTGTACAGCTATCATCAACAAACTTTACAATAAATGCAAAAAGTTGCTGTCCAAGAAAACAGACAAGGAGCCAGCAATGGAAAAGCACCCTCCTCAGCCTTAACAGGCAAATAAGACAACTTGTCAAATCCTCCAAGTGCTCCTTTGAGAGAAACCTAGCGAGTACTGCCAAGGATAACCATAAGGCCTTTTACAAATATGTACGTAACCTAAAGGGTAGGACCCAAGCATGTGCAGAACTGGTGGCCAATGGTATCACATACACTGACCCCCACAGAGATAGCGAGCCTGCTAGCAGATAGTTTGGCAAAAATTTCACTCCCTTATCCCCTCCTAATGTACAACAAACCCTCCAAGGCAAAGAACATGGCCTCTATCAGACCAGATGACATCACAGGCTATCTGCTAAACGCACTAAAACATAAACTAGCATCACCAATAAATACCATTTTCATTCATAGCCTAACCAGAGGCTTTGTTCCTGCAGAATGGAGAATAGTTAGTTATTCCTGTCCACAAAGGTGGCCTAGCAATAGACCCGGGAATTACAGACCCATAAATCTGACCAGCCTCATCTGTAAGGCCATGGAACATATCATTATGACTTCCTAAATAAGACACACGTGATGTCCAAACCCTTTGGCTTCATGAAGGGCAGATCCTGCCTTTTAAATCTGATGGATTTCTTTGGAAGTGTGACCAAAGGCCACTGATGAAGGCAAATCTGTACACACAGCATACCTCGACTTGGCAAAGGCCTAAAGCACAATCGTGCATTCAGGCATTACTGATAAACTTAGCCAACTGAATGTAAACCCCTTTGTTGTAAGATGAGTTGCCAACTGTCTCATAAACTGGATACACACTATCAAAGTGGGTGACTCCACATCAACCAGCAAACCTGTTACCAGTGGGATGCCACAGGGTCAGTACTGGGCCCCCCCTACTGTTATGTATATACATCTCAGACATTCAGGGTTTTGGCTGACCACGTTTGCAGACTGGAAACTAGGTACAATCATTGAATCCCCAAATGATGTCAGTATACTCCAGGATGGTCTCTCACGGACCAATGACTGGTGTATTAGTCACTGCCTCAAACTGAATGCAAAGAAATGCATCATCATTCCCTTTAGCACAAACAATTTCCCTTCACACTACCAAATCAATAACGGTACCCTGAGTACCCATGAAGTGGTAAGGAACCTGTGACCACAGGTTGATGGCGACCTTAATTTCAACCATA